>NW_027193084.1:0-85000 GCF_949987515.2 Delphinus delphis
TTTTTGGACGATAGCTGTCATTTATAACTCTGCAGGTTTGTGAATTACAGTGCCCCTGAGCTCCTTTCTTCAACTCGCTTTCTTGTGACCTGGCCGCAACACCGCAGGATGGCTTCAGGCCCTAATCTGGTTCCGGCCCGGCATGCTGAGCCTTTGGTTAATTCCTCTTCCTGGTGGGAAATGAGAGTTAAATTTGCCCGTCCAGACACCTCCAGCTAGTCTCTCATTGGTTCTCGCTATTCCTGTTCATCTTCCGCAGAAATTGCAAACTGGGCCAAACAGGAGGTTAAAGGGACTGACTCTCCAAGTCGGGAGAGTGTTAGTAAAGCGTCTGGAATGTTGCACCCGAGTACCAGGGTACGAAAACTGAGACATATTTGAACACGTCTCCCGTTCACATGGTTGATCATACTCTGGGTTCCACATGCATGTTTTAGCTGAAGGAAGAACACCTTAAACCTGGGTAGTTGAAACCCGTGTAATGGGTACCATGCAATATGACTTCAAAGGGTCTTCATTTGCTCACGAACCTCTCCAATCCTATCACTGCTGCGTTTATGCCCCTGTACACATACTTGATTCTCTTTCGGAGACATAGCAATCCATAGGTTTTAAGATACTTACTAGTCAGGTACATTCTTAGGCGTTTAATATGGGGTGTTGAGTCCATTTCGTTGAGCAAGGAGTAGCTCTTGTCTATTCCATATTTGGCTTAAGGAACTTTATCTGTGCTCATTTCAATCTCTGGTTTTATGCAGCACCCCAACTCACCTTTCCCCTTAAGCAAGCATAAGTTTGTTTTCTAAATTTGAGACCCTGTTCTGTTCTGTAATTCAGTTCCTGTGTAGCCAAGTTTACATTCCGTGTATTACTGATATCTTATGATGTTTCTTTTTCTGTGTGACTTATTTCAGTTAGAATCATCATACCTGAATCCACTCATTGTGCTGCTAAGGGCCTTGTGACACAGATTTCATTGCTGAGTGATATTGCTTTGTAAGTAAATACCACAACTTCTTTATCCATTTTTCACTTTCTGCGATGTTGAACTTGTGTTGTAAACGAGGTTCTTGTAAACAGAGCTGTTCCAAACTTTGGGGTGGCTGTGTCTTTTTGATTTTAAATTCCCTATGCTATAGGACCATAAGTGGAAGTGCCCTAGGCTCTGTTGCTTTGTTTTTTAGATGTTTCAGGAAACACCATACACTTCTCCAGAGTGTTTGTTGGCAATTTACATCCCGCCCATCAGCATAACAAGGCTCCCAGTTCTCCATGGCCTGTCCGGCCTTTCTGGATTTTACACTTTTTTCAGATGCCCCTTTTGACCGGGGGGAAGTGAGACTTCATTGTAGTGCAGATTTCCTTTGCAAGCTTGCTTGGTTGGCCAAAAAGGGCGTATGCGTTTTTTCCTGAATATATTCAGGAAAAAACGCATACGCCCTTTTTGGCCAAGTGCATCATTGTGGACGTTCTGCCTCTTTTCCTATGCTTTCAATGCAATTCCAGTCTACCTCCTGAAATCGGTTTCCTGCAATTCTGCCCCGCTTTCAAGTCCTCTTGGCAGCCTTACTTCAGTCTATTTTTGGACGATAGCTGTCATTTATAACTCTGCAGGTTTGTGAATTACAGTGCCCCTGAGCTCCTTTCTTCAACTCGCTTTCTTGTGACCTGGCCGCAACACCGCAGGATGGCTTCAGGCCCTAATCTGGTTCCGGCCCGGCATGCTGAGCCTTTGGTTAATTCCTCTTCCTGGTGGGAAATGAGAGTTAAATTTGCCCGTCCAGACACCTCCAGCTAGCCTCTCATTGGTTCTCGCTATTCCTGTTCATCTTCCGCAGAAATTGCAAACTGGGCCAAACAGGAGGTTAAAGGGACAGACTCTCCAAGTCGGGAGAGTGTTAGTAAAGCGTTTGGAATGTTGCACCCGAGTACCAGGGGAGGAAAACTGAGACATATTTGAACACGTCTCCCGTTCACATGGTTGATCATACTTGGGTTCCACATGCATGTTTTAGCTGAAGGAAGAATACCTTAAACCTGGAGAGTTAAGACCCGTGAAATGGGTACCATGCAATATGACTTCAAAGGGTCTTCATTTGCTCACCGAACCTCTCCAATCCTATCACTGCTGCGTTTATGCCCCTGTACACATGCTTGATTCTCTTTCGGAGACATAACAATCCATAGGTTTTAAGATACTTACTAGTCAGGTACATTCTTAGGCTTTTAATATGCGGTGTTGAGTCCATTTCGTTGAGCAAGGAGTAGCTCTAGTCTATTCCATATTTGACTTAAGGAACTTTATCTGTGCTCATTTAAATCTCTGGTTTTATGCAGCACCCCAACTCACCTTTCCCCTTAAGCAAGCATAAGTTGGTTTTCTAAATTTGAGACCCTGTTCTGTTCTGTAATTCAGTTCCTGTGTAGCCAAGTTTACATTCCGTGTATTACTGATATCTTATGATGTTTCCTTTTCTGTGTGACTTATTTCAGTTAGAATCATCATACCTGAATCCACTCATTGTGCTGCTAAGGGCCTTGTGACACAGATTTCATTGCTGAGTGATATTGCTTTGTAAGTAAATACCACAACTTCTTTATCCATTTTTCACTTTCTGCGATGTTTAACTTGTACTGTAAACTAGGTTCTTGTAAACAGAGCTGTTCCAAACTTTGGCGTGGCTGTGTCTTTTTGATTTTAATTTCCCTAAGCTATAGGACCATAAGTGGAAGTTCCCTAGGTTCTGTTTCTTTGTTTTTTAGATGTTTCAGGAAACACCATACACTTCTCCCGAGTGGTTGTTGGCAATTTACATCCCGCCCATCAGCATAACAAGGCTCCCAGTTCTCCATGCCCTGTCCTGCCTTTCTGGATTTTACACTTTTTTCAGATGGCCCTTTTGACCGGGGGGAAGTGAGACTTCATTGTAGTGCAGATTTCCTTTGCAAGCTTGCTTGGTTGTCCTAAAAGGGCGTATGCGTTTTTTCCTGAATATATTCAGGAAAAAACGCATACGCCCTATTTGGCCAAGTGCATCATTGTGGACGTTCTGCCTCTTTTCCTATGCTTTCAATGCAATTCCAGTCTACCTCCTGAAATCGGTTTCCTGCAATTCTGCCCCGCTTTCAAGTCCTCTTGGCAGCCTTACTTCAGTATATTTTTGGACGATAGCTGTCATTTATAACTCTGCAGGTTTGTGAATTACAGTGCCCCTGAGCTCCTTTCTTCAACTCGCTTTCTTGTGACCTGGCCGCAACACCGCAGGATGGCTTCAGGCCCTAATCTGGTTCCGGCCCGGCATGCTGAGCCTTTGGTTAATTCCTCTTCCTGGTGGGAAATGAGAGTTAAATTTGCCCGTCCAGACACCTCCAGCTAGTCTCTCATTGGTTCTCGCTATTCCTGTTCATCTTCCGCAGAAATTGCAAACTGGGCCAAACAGGAGGTTAAAGGGACTGACTCTCCAAGTCGGGAGAGTGTTAGTAAAGCGTCTGGAATGTTGCACCCGAGTACCAGGGTACGAAAACTGAGACATATTTGAACACGTCTCCCGTTCACATGGTTGATCATACTCTGGGTTCCACATGCATGTTTTAGCTGAAGGAAGAATACCTTAAACCTGGGTAGTTGAAACCCGTGTAATGGGTACCATGCAATATGACTTCAAAGGGTCTTCATTTGCTCACGAACCTCTCCAATCCTATCACTGCTGCGTTTATTCCCCTGTACACATGCTTGATTCTCTTTCGGAGACATAGCAATCCATAGGTTTTAAGATACTTACTAGTCAGGTACATTCTTAGGCGTTTAATATGGGGTGTTGAGTCAATTTCGTTGAGCAAGGAGTAGCTCTTGTCTATTCCATATTTGGCTTAAGGAACTTTATCTGTGCTCATTTCAATCTCTGGTTTTATGCAGCACCCCAACTCACCTTTCCCCTTAAGCAAGCATAAGTTGGTTTTCTAAATTTGAGACCCTGTTCTGTTCTGTAATTCAGTTCCTGTGTAGCCAAGTTTACATTCCGTGTATTACTGATATCTTATGATGTTTCTTTTTCTGTGTGACTTATTTCAGTTAGAATCATCATACCTGAACCCACTCATTGTGCTGCTAAGGGCCTTGTGACACAGATTTCATTGCTGAGTGATATTGCTTTGTAAGTAAATACCACAACTTCTTTATCCATTTTTCACTTTCTGCGATGTTGAACTTGTGTTGTAAACGAGGTTCTTGTAAACAGAGCTGTTCCAAACTTTGGGGTGGCTGTGTCTTTTTGATTTTAAATTCCCTAAGCTATAGGACCATAAGTGGAAGTGCCCTAGGCTCTGTTGCTTTGTTTTTTAGATGTTTCAGGAAACACCATACACTTCTCCAGAGTGTTTGTTGGCAATTTACATCCCGCCCATCAGCATAACAAGGCTCCCAGTTCTCCATGGCCTGTCCGGCATTTCTGGATTTTACACTTTTTTCAGATGGCCCTTTTGACCGGGGGGAAGTGAGACTTCATTGTAGTGCAGATTTCCTTTGCAAGCTTGCTTGGTTGGCCAAAAAGGGCGTATGCGTTTTTTCCTGAATATATTCAGGAAAAAACGCATACGCCCTTTTTGGCCAAGTGCATCATTGTGGACGTTCTGCCTCTTTTCCTATGCTTTCAATGCAATTCCAGTCTACCTCCTGAAATCGGTTTCCTGCAATTCTGCCCCGCTTTCAAGTCCTCTTGGCAGCCTTACTTCAGTCTATTTTTGGACGATAGCTGTCATTTATAACTCTGCAGGTTTGTGAATTACAGTGCCCCTGAGCTCCTTTCTTCAACTCGCTTTCTTGTGACCTGGCCGCAACACCGCAGGATGGCTTCAGGCCCTAATCTGGTTCCGGCCCGGCATGCTGAGCCTTTGGTTAATTCCTCTTCCTGGTGGGAAATGAGAGTTAAATTTGCCCGTCCAGACACCTCCAGCTAGCCTCTCATTGGTTCTCGCTATTCCTGTTCATCTTCCGCAGAAATTGCAAACTGGGCCAAACAGGAGGTTAAAGGGACAGACTCTCCAAGTCGGGAGAGTGTTAGTAAAGCATCTGGAATGTTGCACCCGAGTACCAGGGGAGGAAAATTGAGACATATTTGAACACGTCTCCCGTTCACATGGTTGATCATACTCTGGGTTCCACATGCATGTTTTAGCTGAAGGAAGAATACCTTAAACCTGGAGAGTTGAGACCCGTGTAATGGATACCATGCAATATGACTTGAAAGGGTCTTCATTTGATCACCGAACCTCTCCAATCCTATCACTGCTGCGTTTATGCCCCTGTACACATGCTTGATTCTCTTTCGGAGACATAGCAATCCATAGGTTTTAAGATACTTACTAGTCAGGTACATTCTTAGGCGTTTAATATGCGGTGTTGAGTCCATTTCGTTGAGCAAGGAGTAGCTCTTGTCTATTCCATATTTGGCTTAAGGAACTTTATCTGTGCTCATTTCAATCTCTGGTTTTATGCAGCACCCCAACTCACCTTTACCCTTAAGGAAGCATAAGTTGGTTTTCTAAATTTGAGACCCTGTTCTGTTCTGTAATTCAGTTCCTGTGTAGCCAAGTTTCCATTCCGTGTATTACTGATATCTTATGATGTTTCTCTTTCTGTGTGACTTATTTCAGTTAGAATCATCATACCTGAATCCACTCATTGTGCTGCTAAGGGCCTGATGACACAGATTGCATTGCTGAGTGTTATTGCTTTGTAAGTAAATACCACAACTTCTTTATCCATTTTTCACTTTCTGCGATGTTGAACTTGTACTGTAAACGAGGTTCTTGTAAACAGAGGCGTCCCAAACTTTGGGGTGGCTGTGTCTTTTTGATTTTAATTTCCCTAAGCTATAGGACCATAAGTGGCAGTGCCCTAGTCTCTGTTGCTTTGTTTTTTAGATGTTTCAGGAAACACCATACACTTCTCCCGAGTGGTTGTTGGCAATTTACATCCCGCCCATCAGCATAACAAGGCTCCCAGTTCTCCATGGCCTGTCCTGCCTTTCTGGATTTTACACTTTTTTCAGATGGCCCTTTTGACCGGGGGGAAGTGAGACTTCATTGTAGTGCAGATTTCCTTTGCAAGCTTGCTTGGTTGGCCAAAAAGTGCGTATGCGTTTTTTCCTGAATATATTCAGGAAAAAACGCATACGCCCTTCTTGGCCAAGTGCATCATTGTGGACGTTCTGCCTCTTTTCCTATGCTTTCAGTGCAATTCCAGTCTACCTCCTGAAATCGGTTTCCTGCAATTCTGCCCCGCTTTCAAGTCCTCTTGGCAGCCTTACTTCAGTCTATTTTTGGACGATAGCTGTCATTTATAACTCTGCAGGTTTGTGAATTACAGTGCCCCTGAGCTCCTTTCTTCAACTCGTTTTCTTGTGACCTGGCCGCAACACCGCAGGATGGCTTCAGGCCCTAATCTGGTTCCGGCCCGGCATGCTGAGCCTTTGGTTAATTCCTCTTCCTGGTGGGAAATGAGAGTTAAATTTGCCCGTCCAGACACCTCCAGCTAGCCTCTCATTGGTTCTCGCTATTCCTGTTCATCTTCCGCAGAAATTGCAAACTGGGCCAAACAGGAGGTTAGAGGGACTGACTCTCCAAGTCGGGAGAGTGTTAGTAAAGCGTCTGGAATGTTGCACCCGAGTACCAGGGGGGAAAAACTGAGATATATTTGAACACGTCTCCCGTTCACATGGTTGATCATACTCTAGGTTCCACATGCATGTTTTAGCTGAAGGAAGAATACCTTAAACCTGGAGAGTTGAGACCCGTGTAATGGGTACCATGCAATATGACTTCAAAGGGTCTTCATTTGCTCACGAACCTCTCCAATCCTATCACTGCTGCGTTTATGCCCCTGTACACATGCTTGATTCTCTTTCGGAGACATAGCAATCCATAGGTTTTAAGATACTTACTAGTCAGGTACATTCTTAGGCATTTAATATGGGGTGTTGAGTCCATTTCGTTGAGCAAGGAGTAGCTCTTGTCTATTCCATATTTGGCTTAAAGAAATTTATCTGTGCTCATTTCAATCTCTGGTTTTATGCAGCACCCCAACTCACCTTTCCCCTTAAGCAAGCATAAGTTGGTTTTCTAAATTTGAGACCCTGTTCTGTTCTGTAATTCAGTTCCTGTGTAGCCAAGTTTCCATTCCGTGTATTACTGATATCTTATGATGTTTCTTTTTCTGTGTGACTTATTTCAGTTAGAATCATCATACCTGAATCCACTCATTGTGCTGCTAAGGGCCTTGTGACACAGATTTCATTGCTGAGTGATATTGCTTTGTAAGTAAATACCACAACTTCTTTATCCATTTTTCACTTTCTGCGATGTTGAACTTGTACTGTAAACTAGGTTCTTGTAAACAGAGCTGTTCCAAACTTTGGCGTGGCTGTGTCTTTTTGATTTTAATTTCCCTAAGCTATAGGACCATAAGTGGAAGTTCCCTAGGTTCTGTTTCTTTGTTTTTTAGATGTTTCAGGAAACACCATACATTTCTCCCGAGTGGTTGTTGGCAATTTACATCCCGCCCATCAGCATAACAAGGCTCCCAGTTCTCCATGGCCTGTCCTGCCTTTCTGGATTTTACACTTTTTTCAGATGGCCCTTTTGACCGGGGGGAAGTGAGACTTCATTGTAGTGCAGATTTCCTTTGCAAGCTTGCTTGGTTGTCCAAAAAGGGCGTATGCGTTTTTTCCTGAATATATTCAGGAAAAAACGCATACGCCCTATTTGGCCAAGTGCATCATTGTGGACGTTCTGCCTCTTTTCCTATGCTTTCAATGCAATTCCAGTCTACCTCCTGAAATCGGTTTCCTGCAATTCTGCCCCGCTTTCAAGTCCTCTTGGCAGCCTTACTTCAGTCTATTTTTGGACGATAGCTGTCATTTATAACTCTGCAGGTTTGTGAATTACAGTGCCCCTGAGCTCCTTTCTTCAACTCGCTTTCTTGTGACCTGGCGGCAACACCGCAGGATGGCTTCAGGCCCTAATCTGGTTTCGGCCCGGCATGCTGAGCCTTTGGTTAATTCCTCTTCCTGGTGGGAAATGAGAGTTAAATTTGCCCGTCCAGACACCTCCAGCTAGCCTCTCATTGGTTCTCGCTATTCCTGTTCATCTTCCGCAGAAATTGCAAACTGGGCCAAACAGGAGGTTAAAGGGACTGACTCTCCAAGTCGGGAGAGTGTTAGTAAAGCATCTGGAATGTTGCACCCGAGTACCAGGGGAGGAAAACTGAGACATATTTGAACACGTCTCCCCTTCACATGGTTGATCATACTCTGGGTTCCACATGCATGTTTTAGCTGAAGGAAGAATACCTTAAACCTCGAGAGTTGAGACCCGTGTAATGGGTACCATGCAATATGACTTCAAAGGGTCTTCATTTGCTCACCGAACCTCTCCAATCCTATCACTGCTGCGTTTATGCCCCTGTACACACGCTTGATTCTCTTTTGGAGAGATAGCAATCCATAGGTTTTAAGATACTTACTAGTCAGGTACATTCTTAGGCGTTTAATATGGGGTTTTGAGTCCATTTCGTTGAGCAAGGAGTAGCTCTTGTCTATTCCATATTTGGCTTAAGGAACTTTATCTGTGCTCATTTCAATCTCTGGTTTTATGCAGCACCCCAACTCACCTTTACCCTTAAGCAAGCATAAGTTGGTTTTCTAAATTTGAGACCCTGTTCTGTTCTGTAATTCAGTTCCTGTGTAGTCAAGTTTACATTCCGTGTATTACTGATATCTTATGATGTTTCTTTTTCTGTGTGACTAATTTCAGTTAGAATCATCATACCTGAATCCACTCATTGTGCTGCTAAGGGCCTTGTGACACAGATTTCATTGCTGAGTGATATTGCTTTGTAAGTAAATACCACAACTTCTTTATCCATTTTTCACTTTCTGCGATGTTGAACTTGTACTGTAAACGAGGTTCTTGTAAACAGAGCTGTTCCAAACTTTGGGGTGGCTGTGTCTTTTTGATTTTAATTTCCCTAAGCTATAGGACCATAAGTGGAAGTGCCCTAGGTTCTGTTGCTTTGTTTTTTAGATGTTTCAGGAAACACCATACACTTCTCCCGAGTGGTTGTTGGCAATTTACATCCCGCCCATCAGCATAACAAGGCTCCCAGTTCTCCATGGCCTGTCCTGCCTTGCTGGATTTTGCACTTTTTTCAGATGGCCCTTTTGACCGGGGGGAAGTGAGACTTCATTGTAGTGCAGATTTCCTTTGCAAGCTTGCTTGGTTGGCCAAAAAGGGCGTATGCGTTTTTTCCTGAATATATTCAGGAAAAAACGCATACGCCCTTTTTGGCCAAGTGCATCATTGTGGACGTTCTGCCTCTTTTCCTATGCTTTCAATGCAATTCCAGTCTACCTCCTGAAATCGGTTTCCTGCAATTCTGCCCCGCTTTCAAGTCCTCTTGGCAGCCTTACTTCAGTCTATTTTTGGACGATAGCTGTCATTTATAACTCTGCAGGTTTGTGAATTACAGTGCCCCTGAGCTCCTTTCTTCAACTCGCTTTCTTGTGACCTGGCCGCAACACCGCAGGATGGCTTCAGGCCCTAATCTGGTTCCGGCACGGCACGCTGAGCCTTTGGTTATTTCCTCTTCATGGTGGGAAATGAGAGTTAAATTTGCCCGTCCAGACACCTCCAGCTAGTCTCTCATTGGTTCTCGCTATTCCTGTTCATCTTCCGCAGAAATTGCAAACTGGGCCAAACAGGAGGTTAAAGGCGCTGACTCTCCAAGTGGGGAGAGTGTTAGTAAAGCGTCTGGAATGTTGCACCCGAGTACCAGGGGAGGAAAACTGAGACATATTTGAACACGTCTCCCGATCACATGGTTGATCATACTCTAGGTTCCACATGCATGTTTTAGCTGAAGGAAGAATACCTTAAACCTGGAGAGTTGAGACCCGTGTAATGGGTACCATGCAATATGACTTCAAAGGGTCTTCATTTGCTCACCGAACCTCTCCAATCCAATCACTGCTGCGTTTATGCCCCTGTACACGTGCTTGATTCTCTTTCGGAGACATAGCAATCCATAGGTTTTACGATACTTACTAGTCAGGTACATTCTTAGGTGTTTAATATGGGGTGTTGAGTCCATTTCGTTGAGCAAGGAGTAGCTCTTGTCTATTCCATATTTGGCTTAAGGAACTTTATCTGTGCTCATTTCAATCTCTGGTTTTATGCAGCACCCCAACTCACCTTTACCCTTAAGGAAGCATAAGTTGGTTTTCTAAATTTGAGACCCTGTTCTGTTCTGTAATTCAGTTCCTGTGTAGCCAAGTTTACATTCCGTGTATTACTGATATCTTATGATGTTTCTTTTTCTGTGTGACTTATTTCAGTTAGAATCATCATACCTGAATCCACTCATTGTGCTGCTAAGGGCCTGATGACACAGATTTCATTGCTGAGTGATATTGCTTTGTAAGTAAATACCACAACTTCTTTATCCATTTTTCACTTTCTGCGATGTTGAACTTGTACTGTAAACGAGGTTCTTGTAAACAGAGCCATTCCAAACTTTGGGGTGGCTGTGTCTTTTTGATTTTAATTTCCCTAAGCTATAGGACCATAAGTGGAAGTGCCCTAGGTTCTGTTGCTTTGTTTTTTAGATGTTTCAGGAAACACCATACACTTCTCCCAAGTGGTTGTTGGCAATTTACATCCCGCCATTCAGCATAACAAGGCTCCCAGTTCTCCATGGCCTGTCCTGCCTTTCTGGATTTTACACTTTTTTCAGATGGCCCTTTTGACCGGGGGGAAGTGAGACTTCATGGTAGTGCAGATTTCCTTTGCAAGCTTGCTTGGTTGGCCAAAAAGGGCGTATGCGTTTTTTCCTGAATATATTCAGGAAAAAACGCATACGCCCTTTTTGGCCAAGTGCATCATTGTGGACGTTCTGCCTCTTTTCCTATGTTTTCAATGCAATTCCAGTCTACCTCCTGAAATCGGTTTCCTGCAATTCTGCCCCGCTTTCAAGTCCTCTTCCAGCCTTACTTCAGTCTATTTTTGGACGATAGCTGTCATTTATAACTCTGCAGGTTTGTGAATTACAGTGCCTCTGAGCTCCTTTCTTCAACTTGCTTTCTTGTGAGCTGGCTGCAACACCGCTGGATGGCTTCAGGCACTAATGTGGTTCTGGCACGGCACGCTGAGCCTTTGGTTATTTCCTCTTCATGGTGGGAAATGAGAGTTAAATTTGCCCGTCCAGACACCTCCAGCTAGTCTCTCATTGGTTCTCGCTATTCCTGTTCATCTTCCGCAGAAATTGCAAACTGGGCCAAACAGGAGGTTAAAGGCGCTTACTCTCCAAGTGGGGAGAGTGTTAGTAAAGCGTCTGGAATGTTGCACCCGAGTACCAGGGGAGGAAAACTGAGACATATTTGAACACGTCTCCCGATCACATGGTTGATCATACTCTAGGTTCCACATGCATGTTTTAGCTGAAGGAAGAATACCTTAAACCTGGAGAGTTGAGACCCGTGTAATGGGTACCATGCAATATGACTTCAAAGGGTCTTCATTTGCTCACCGAACCTCTCCAATCCAATCACTGCTGCGTTTATGCCCCTGTACACGTGCTTGATTCTCTTTCGGAGACATAGCAATCCATAGGTTTTACGATACTTACTAGTCAGGTACATTCTTAGGTGTTTAATATGGGGTGTTGAGTCCATTTCGTTGAGCAAGGAGTAGCTCTTGTCTATTCCATATTTGGCTTAAGGAACTTTATCTGTGCTCATTTCAATCTCTGGTTTTATGCAGCACCCCAACTCACCTTTACCCTTAAGGAAGCATAAGTTGGTTTTCTAAATTTGAGACCCTGTTCTGTTCTGTAATTCAGTTCCTGTGTAGCCAAGTTTCCATTCCGTGTATTACTGATATCTTATGATGTTTCTTTTTCTGTGTGACTTATTTCAGTTAGAATCATCATACCTGAATCCACTCATTGTGCTGCTAAGGGCCTGATGACACAGATTTCATTGCTGAGTGATATTGCTTTGTAAGTAAATACCACAACTTCTTTATCCATTTTTCACTTTCTGCGATGTTGAACTTGTACTGTAAACGAGGTTCTTGTAAACAGAGCCGTTCCAAACTTTGGGGTGGCTGTGTCTTTTTGATTTTAATTTCCCTAAGCTATAGGACCATAAGTGGAAGTGCCCTAGGTTTTGTTGCTTTGTTTTTTAATTGTTTCAGGAAACACGATACACTTCTCCCAAGTGGTTGTTGGCAATTTACATCCCGCCCATCAGCATAACAAGGCTCCCAGTTCTCCATGGCCTGTCCTGCCTTTCTGGATTTTACACTTTTTTCAGATGGCCCTTTTGACTGGGGGGAAGTGAGACTTCATTGTAGTGCAGATTTCCTTTGCAAGCTTGCTTGGTTGGCCAAAAAGGGCGTATGCGTTTTTTCCTGAATATATTCAGGAAAAAACGCATACGCCCTTTTTGGCCAAGTGCATCATTGTGGACGTTCTGCCTCTTTTCCTATGCTTTCAATGCAATTCCAGTCTACCTCCTGAAATCGGTTTCCTGCAATTCTGCCCCACTTTCAAGTCCTCTTGGCAGCCTTACTTCAGTCTATTTTTGGAGGATAGCTGTCATTTATAACTCTGCAGGTTTGTGAATTACAGTGCCCCTGAGCTCCTTTCTTCAACTCGCTTTCTTGTGAGCTGGCCGCAACACCGCAGGATGGCTTCAGGCCCTAATCTGTTTCTGGCCCGGCATGCTGAGCCTTTGGTTAATTCCTCTTCCTGGTGGGAAATGAGAGTTAAATTTGCCCGTCCAGACACCTCCAGCTAGCCTCTCATTGGTTCTCGCTATTCCTGTTCATCTTCCGCAGAAATTGCAAACTGGGCCAAACAGGAGGTTAAAGGGACTGACTCTCCAAGTCGGGAGAGTGTTAGTAAAGCGTCTGGAATGTTGCACCCGAGTACCAGGGGAGGAAAACGGAGACATATTTGAACACATCTCCCGTTCACATGGTTGATCATACTCTGGGTCCCACATGCATGTTTTAGCTGAAGGAAGAATACCTTAAACCTGGGTAGTTGAAACCCGTGGAATGGGTACCATGCAATATGACTTCAAAGGGTCTTCATTTGCTCACCGAACCTCTCCAATCCTATCACTGCTGCGTTTATGCCCCTGTACACATGCTTCATTCTCTTTCGGAGACATAGCAATCCATAGGTTTTAAGATACTTACTAGTCAGGTACATTCTTAGGCGTTTAATATGCGGTGTTGAGTGCATTTCGTTGAGCAAGGCGTAGCTCTTGTCTATTCCATATTTGGCTTATGGAACTTTATCTGTGCTCATTTCAATCTCTGGTTTTATGCAGCACCCCAACTCACCTTTACCCTTAAGCAAGCATAAGTTGGTTTTCTACATTTGAGACCCTGTTCTGTTCTGTAATTCAGTTCCTGTGTAGCCAAGTTTACATTCCGTGTATTACTGATATCTTATGATGTTTCTTTTTCTGTGTGACTTATTTCAGTTAGAATCATCATACCTGAATCCACTCATTGTGCTGCTAAGGGCCTGATGACACAGATTTCATTGCTGAGTGATATTGCTTTGTAAGTAAATACCACAACTTCTTTATCCATTTTTCACTTTCTGCGATGTTGAACTTGTACTGTAAACGAGGTTCTTGTAAACAGAGCCGTTCCAAACTTTGGGGTGGCTGTGTCTTTTTGATTTTAATTTCCCTAAGCTATAGGACCATAAGTGGAAGTGCCCTAGGTTCTGTTGCTTTGTTTTTTAGATGTTTCAGGAAACACGATACACTTCTCCCGAGTGGTTGTTGGCAATTTACATCCCGCCCATCAGCATAACAAGGCTCCCAGTTCTCCATGGCCTGTCCTGCCTTTCTGGATTTTACACTTCTTTCAGATGGCCCTTTTGACCGGGGGGAAGTGAGACTTCATTGTAGTGCAGATTTCCTTTGCAAGCTTGCTTGGTTGGCCAAAAAGTGCGTATGCGTTTTTTCCTGAATATATTCAGGAAAAAACGCATACGCCCTTTTTGGCCAAGTGCATCATTGTGGACGTTCTGCCTCTTTTCCTATGCTTTCAATGCAATTCCAGTCTACCTCCTGAAATCGGTTTCCTGCAATTCTGCCCCGCTTTCAAGTCCTCTTGGCAGCCTTACTTCAGTCTATTTTTGGAGGATAGCTGTCATTTATAACTCTGCAGGTTTGTGAATTACAGTGCCCCTGAGCTCCTTTCTTCAACTCGCTTTCTTGTGAGCTGGCCGCAACACCGCAGGATGGCTTCAGGCCCTAATCTGGTTCTGGCCCGGCATGCTGAGCCTTTGGTTAATTCCTCTTCCTGGTGGGAAATGAGAGTTAAATTTGCCCGTCCAGACACCTCCAGCTAGCCTCTCATTGGTTCTCGCTATTCCTGTTCATCTTCCGCAGAAATTGCAAACTGGGCCAAACAGGAGGTTAAAGGGACTGACTCTCCAAGTCGGGAGAGTGTTAGTAAAGCGTCTGGAATGTTGCACCCGAGTACCAGGGGAGGAAAACGGAGACATATTTGAACACGTCTCCCGATCACATGGTTGATCATACTCTAGGTCCCACATGCATGTTTTAGCTGAAGGAAGAATACCTTAAACCTGGGTAGTTGAAACCCGTGGAATGGGTACCATGCAATATGACTTCAAAGGGTCTTCATTTGCTCACCGAACCTCTGCAATCCTATCACTGCTGCGTTTATGCCCCTGTACACATGCTTGATTCTCTTTTGGAGACATAGCAATCCATAGGTTTTACGATACTTACTAGTCAGGTACATTATTAGGCGTTTCATATGGGGTGTTGAGTCCATTTCGTTGAGCAAGGAGTAGCTCTTGTCTATTCCATATTTGGCTTAAGGAACTTTATCTGTGCTCATTTCAATCTCTGGTTTTATGCAGCACCCCAACTCACCTTTACCTTAAGCAAGCATAAGTTGGTTTTCTAAATTTGAGACCCTGTTCTGTTCTGTAATTCAGTTCCTGTGTAGCCAAGTTTCCATTCCGTGTATTACTGATATCTTATGATGTTTCTTTTTCTGTGTGACTTATTTCAGTTAGAATCATCATACCTGAATCCACTCATTGTGCTGCTAAGGGCCTGATGACATAGATTTCATTGCTAAGTGATATTGCTTTGTAAGTGAATACCACAACTTCTTTATCCATTTTTCACTTTCTGCGATGTTGAACTTGTACTGTAAACGAGGTTCTTGTAAACAGAGCCATTCCAAACTTTGGGGTGGCTGTGTCTTTTTGATTTTAATTCCCTAAGCTATAGGACCATAAGTGGCAGTGCCCTAGGCTCTGTTGCTTTGTTTTTTAGATGTTTCAGGAAACACCATACACTTCTCCCGAGTGTCTGTTGGCAATTTACATCCCGCCCATCAGCATAACAAGGCTCCCAGTTCTCAATGGCCTGTTGCCTTTCTGGATTTTACACTTTTTTCAGATGGCCCTTTTGACCGGGGGGAAGTGAGACTTCATTGTAGTGCAGATTTCCTTTGCAAGCTTGCTTGGTTGGCCAAAAAGGGCGTATGCGTTTTTTCCTGAATATATTCAGGAAAAAACGCATACGCCCTTTTTGGCCAAGTGCATCATTGTGGACGTTCTGCCTCTTTTCCTATGCTTTCAATGCAATTCCAGTCTACCTCCTGAAATCGATTTCCTGCAATTCTGCCCCGCTTTCAAGTCCTCTTGGCAGCCTTACTTCAGTCTATTTTTGGACGATAGCTGTCATTTATAACTCTGCAGGTTTGTGAATTACAGTGCCCCTGAGCTCCTTTCTTCAACTTGCTTTCTTGTGACCTGGCCGCAACACCGCAGGATGGCTTCAGGCCCTAATCTGGTTCCGGTACGGCACGCTGAGCCTTTGGTTATTTCCTCTTCCTGGTGGGAAATGAGAGTTAAATATGCCCGTCCAGACACCTCCAGCTAGCCTCTCATTGGTTCTCGCTATTCCTGTTCATCTTCCGCAGAAATTGCAAACTGGGCCAAACAGGAGGTTAAAGGCGCTGACTCTCCAAGTGGGGAGAGTGTTAGTAAAGCGTCTGGAATGTTGCACCCGAGTACCAGGGGAGGAAAACTGAGACATATTTGAACACGTCTCCCGTTCACATGGTTGATCATACTTGGGTTCCACATGCATGTTTTAGCTGAAGGAAGAATACCTTAAACCTGGGTAGTTGAAACCCGTGGAATGGGTACCATGCAATATGACTTCAAAGGGTCTTCATTTGCTCACCGAACCTCTCCAATCCTATCACTGCTGCGTTTATGCCCCTGTACACATGCTTGATTCTCTTTCGGAGACATAGCAATTCTTAGGTTTTAAGATACTTACAAGTCAGATACATTCTTAGGCGTTTAATATGCGGTGTTGAGTCCATTTCGTTGAGCAAGGAGTAGCTCTTGTCTATTCCATATTTGACTTAAGGAACTTTATCTGTGCTCATTTCAATCTCTGGTTTTATGCAGCACCCCAACTCACCTTTACCCTTAAGCAAGCATAAGTTGTTTTTCTAAATTTGAGACCCTGTTCTGTTCTGTAATTCAGTTCCTGTGTAGCCAAGTTTCCATTCCGTGTATTACTGATATCTTATGATGTTTCTTTTTCTGTGTGACTTATTTCAGTTAGAATCATCATACCTGAATCCACTCATTGTGCTGCTAAGGGCCTGATGACATAGATTTCATTGCTGAATGATATTGCTTTGTAAGTGAATACCACAACTTCTTTATCCATTTTTCACTTTCTGCGATGTTGAACTTGTACTGTAAACGAGGTTCTTGTAAACAGAGCCGTTCCAAACTTTGGGGTGGCTGTGTCTTTTTGATTTTAATTTCCCTAAGCTATAGGACCATAAGTGGAAGTGCCCTAGGCTCTGTTGCTTTGTTTTTTAGATGTTTCAGGAAACACCATACACTTCTCCCGAGTGTCTGTTGGCAATTTACATCCCGCCCATCAGCATAACAAGGCTCCCAGTTCTCCATGGCCTGTCCTGCCTTTCTGGATTTAACACTTTTTTCAGATGGCCCTTTTGACCGGGGGGAAGTGAGACTTCATTGTAGTGCAGATTTCCTTTGCAAGCTTGCTTGGTTGGCCAAAAAGGGCGTATGCGTTTTTTCCTGAATATATTCAGGAAAAAACGCATACGCCCTTTTTGGCCAAGTGCATCATTGTGGACGTTCTGCCTCTTTTCCTATGCTTTCAATGCAATTCCAGTCTACCTCCTGAAATCGGTTTCCTGCAATTCTGCCCCGCTTTCAAGTCCTCTTGGCAGCCTTACTTCAGTCTATTTTTGGACGATAGCTGTCATTTATAACTCTGCAGGTTTGTGAATTACAGTGCCCCTGAGCTCCTTTCTTCAACTCGCTTTCTTGTGACCTGGCCGCAACACCGCAGGATGGCTTCAGGCCCTAATCTGGTTACGGCCCGGCATGCTGAGCCTTTGGTTAATTCCTCTTCCTGGTGGGAAATGAGAGTTAAATTTGCCCGTTCAGACACCTCCAGCTAGTCTCTCATTGGTTCTCGCTATTCCTGTTCATCTTCCGCAGAAATTGCAAACTGGGCCAAACAGGAGGTTAAAGGGACTGACTCTCCAAGTCGGGAGAGTGTTAGTAAAGCGTCTGGAGTGTTGCACCCGAGTACCAGGGGAGGAAAACTGAGACATATTTGAACACGTCTCCCGTTCACATGGTTGATCATACTCTAGGTTCCACATGCATGATTTAGCTGAAGGAAGAATACCTTAAACCTGGGTAGTTGAAACCCGTGGAATGGGTACCATGCAATATGACTTCAAAGGGTCTTCATTTGCTCACCGAACCTCTGCAATCCTATCACTGCTGCGTTTATGCCCCTGTACACATGCTTGATTCTCTTTTGGAGACATAGCAATCCATAGGTTTTACGATACTTACTAGTCAGGTACATTATTAGGCGTTTCATATGGGGTGTTGAGTCCATTTCGTTGAGCAAGGAGTAGCTCTTGTCTATTCCATATTTGGCTTAAGGAACTTTATCTGTGCTCATTTCAATCTCTGGTTTTATGCAGCACCCCAACTCACCTTTACCTTAAGCAAGCATAAGTTGGTTTTCTAAATTTGAGACCCTGTTCTGTTCTGTAATTCAGTTCCTGTGTAGCCAAGTTTCCATTCCGTGTATTACTGATATCTTATGATGTTTCTTTTTCTGTGTGACTTATTTCAGTTAGAATCATCATACCTGAATCCACTCATTGTGCTGCTAAGGGCCTGATGACATAGATTTCATTGCTAAGTGATATTGCTTTGTAAGTGAATACCACAACTTCTTTATCCATTTTTCACTTTCTGCGATGTTGAACTTGTACTGTAAACGAGGTTCTTGTAAACAGAGCCATTCCAAACTTTGGGGTGGCTGTGTCTTTTTGATTTTAATTCCCTAAGCTATAGGACCATAAGTGGCAGTGCCCTAGGCTCTGTTGCTTTGTTTTTTAGATGTTTCAGGAAACACCATACACTTCTCCCGAGTGTCTGTTGGCAATTTACATCCCGCCCATCAGCATAACAAGGCTCCCAGTTCTCAATGGCCTGTTGCCTTTCTGGATTTTACACTTTTTTCAGATGGCCCTTTTGACCGGGGGGAAGTGAGACTTCATTGTAGTGCAGATTTCCTTTGCAAGCTTGCTTGGTTGGCCAAAAAGGGCGTATGCGTTTTTTCCTGAATATATTCAGGAAAAAACGCATACGCCCTTTTTGGCCAAGTGCATCATTGTGGACGTTCTGCCTCTTTTCCTATGCTTTCAATGCAATTCCAGTCTACCTCCTGAAATCGGTTTCCTGCAATTCTGCCCCGCTTTCAAGTCCTCTTGGCAGCCTTACTTCAGTCTATTTTTGGACGATAGCTGTCATTTATAACTCTGCAGGTTTGTGAATTACAGTGCCCCTGAGCTCCTTTCTTCAACTTGCTTTCTTGTGACCTGGCCGCAACACCGCAGGATGGCTTCAGGCCCTAATCTGGTTCCGGTACGGCACGCTGAGCCTTTGGTTATTTCCTCTTCCTGGTGGGAAATGAGAGTTAAATTTGCCCGTCCAGACACCTCCAGCTAGCCTCTCATTGGTTCTCGCTATTCCTGTTCATCTTCCGCAGAAATTGCAAACTGGGCCAAACAGGAGGTTAAAGGCGCTGACTCTCCAAGTGGGGAGAGTGTTAGTAAAGCGTCTGGAATGTTGCACCCGAGTACCAGGGGAGGAAAACTGAGACATATTTGAACACGTCTCCCGTTCACATGGTTGATCATACTTGGGTTCCACATGCATGTTTTAGCTGAAGGAAGAATACCTTAAACCTGGGTAGTTGAAACCCGTGGAATGGGTACCATGCAATATGACTTCAAAGGGTCTTCATTTGCTCACCGAACCTCTCCAATCCTATCACTGCTGCGTTTATGCCCCTGTACACATGCTTGATTCTCTTTCGGAGACATAGCAATTCTTAGGTTTTAAGATACTTACAAGTCAGATACATTCTTAGGCGTTTAATATGCGGTGTTGAGTCCATTTCGTTGAGCAAGGAGTAGCTCTTGTCTATTCCATATTTGGCTTAAGGAACTTTATCTGTGCTCATTTCAATCTCTGGTTTTATGCAGCACCCCAACTCACCTTTACCCTTAAGCAAGCATAAGTTGTTTTTCTAAATTTGAGACCCTGTTCTGTTCTGTAATTCAGTTCCTGTGTAGCCAAGTTTCCATTCCGTGTATTACTGATATCTTATGATGTTTCTTTTTCTGTGTGACTTATTTCAGTTAGAATCATCATACCTGAATCCACTCATTGTGCTGCTAAGGGCCTGATGACATAGATTTCATTGCTGAATGATATTGCTTTGTAAGTGAATACCACAACTTCTTTATCCATTTTTCACTTTCTGCGATGTTGAACTTGTACTGTAAACGAGGTTCTTGTAAACAGAGCCGTTCCAAACTTTGGGGTGGCTGTGTCTTTTTGATTTTAATTTCCCTAAGCTATAGGACCATAAGTGGAAGTGCCCTAGGCTCTGTTGCTTTGTTTTTTAGATGTTTCAGGAAACACCATACACTTCTCCCGAGTGTCTGTTGGCAATTTACATCCCGCCCATCAGCATAACAAGGCTCCCAGTTCTCCATGGCCTGTCCTGCCTTTCTGGATTTAACACTTTTTTCAGATGGCCCTTTTGACCGGGGGGAAGTGAGACTTCATTGTAGTGCAGATTTCCTTTGCAAGCTTGCTTGGTTGGCCAAAAAGGGCGTATGCGTTTTTTCCTGAATATATTCAGGAAAAAACGCATACGCCCTTTTTGGCCAAGTGCATCATTGTGGACGTTCTGCCTCTTTTCCTATGCTTTCAATGCAATTCCAGTCTACCTCCTGAAATCGGTTTCCTGCAATTCTGCCCCGCTTTCAAGTCCTCTTGGCAGCCTTACTTCAGTCTATTTTTGGACGATAGCTGTCATTTATAACTCTGCAGGTTTGTGAATTACAGTGCCCCTGAGCTCCTTTCTTCAACTCGCTTTCTTGTGACCTGGCCGCAACACCGCAGGATGGCTTCAGGCCCTAATCTGGTTACGGCCCGGCATGCTGAGCCTTTGGTTAATTCCTCTTCCTGGTGGGAAATGAGAGTTAAATTTGCCCGTTCAGACACCTCCAGCTAGTCTCTCATTGGTTCTCGCTATTCCTGTTCATCTTCCGCAGAAATTGCAAACTGGGCCAAACAGGAGGTTAAAGGGACTGACTCTCCAAGTCGGGAGAGTGTTAGTAAAGCGTCTGGAGTGTTGCACCCGAGTACCAGGGGAGGAAAACTGAGACATATTTGAACACGTCTCCCGTTCACATGGTTGATCATACTTGGGTTCCACATGCATGTTTTAGCTGAAGGAAGAATACCTTAAACCTGTAGAGTTGAGACCCGTGGAATGGGTACCATGCAATATGACTTCAAAGGGTCTTCATTTGCTCACAAAACCTCTCCAATCCTATCACTGCTGCGTTTATGCCCCTGTACACATGCTTGATTCTCTTTTGGAGACATAGCAATCCATAGGTTTTACGATACTTACTAGTCAGGTACATTATTAGGCGTTTCATATGGGGTGTTGAGTCCATTTCGTTGAGCAAGGAGTAGCTCTTGTCTATTCCATATTTGGCTTAAGGAACTTTATCTGTGCTCATTTCAATCTCTGGTTTTATGCAGCACCCCAACTCACCTTTACCTTAAGCAAGCATAAGTTGGTTTTCTAAATTTGAGACCCTGTTCTGTTCTGTAATTCAGTTCCTGTGTAGCCAAGTTTCCATTCCGTGTATTACTGATATCTTATGATGTTTCTTTTTCTGTGTGACTTATTTCGGTTAGAATCATCATACCTGAATCCACTCATTGTGCTGCTAAGGGCCTGATGACATAGATTTCATTGCTGAGTGATATTGCTTTGTAAGTAAATACCACAACTTCTTTATCCATTTTTCACTTTCTGCGATGTTGAACTTGTACTGTAAACGAGGTTCTTGTAAACAGAGCCGTTCCAAACTTTGGGGTGGCTGTGTCTTTTTGATTTTAATTTCCCTAAGCTATAGGACCATAAGTGGCAGTGCCCTAGGCTCTGTTGCTTTGTTTTTTAGATGTTTCAGGAAACACCATACACTTCTCCCGAGTGGTTGTTGGCAATTTACATCCCGCCCATCAGCATAACAAGGCTCCCAGTTCTCAATGGCCTGTTGCCTTTCTGGATTTTACACTTTTTTCAGATGGCCCTTTTGACCGGGGGGAAGTGAGACTTCATTGTAGTGCAGATTTCCTTTGCAAGCTTGCTTGGTTGGCCAAAAAGGGCGTATGCGTTTTTTCCTGAATATATTCAGGAAAAAACGCATACGCCCTTTTTGGCCAAGTGCATCATTGTGGACGTTCTGCCTCTTTTCCTATGCTTTCAATGCAATTCCAGTCTACCTCCTGAAATCGATTTCCTGCAATTCTGCCCCGCTTTCAAGTCCTCTTGGCAGCCTTACTTCAGTCTATTTTTGGACGATAGCTGTCATTTATAACTCTGCAGGTTTGTGAATTACAGTGCCCCTGAGCTCCTTTCTTCAACTTGCTTTCTTGTGACCTGGCCGCAACACCGCAGGATGGCTTCAGGCCCTAATCTGGTTCGGGCACGGCACGCTGAGCCTTTGGTTATTTCCTCTTCCTGGTGGGAAATGAGAGTTAAATTTGCCCGTCCAGACACCTCCAGCTAGTCTCTCATTGGTTCTCGCTATTCCTGTTCATCTTCCGCAGAAATTGCAAACTGGGCCAAACAGGAGGTTAAAGGCGCTGACTCTCCAAGTGGGGAGAGTGTTAGTAAAGCGTCTGGAATGTTGCACCCGAGTACCAGGGGAGGAAAACTGAGACATATTTGAACACGTCTCCCGATCACATGGTTGATCATACTCTGGGTTCCACATGCATGTTTTAGCTGAAGGAAGAATACTGTAAACCTGGGTAGTTGAAACCCGTGGAATGGGTACCATGCAATATGACTTCAAAGGGTCTTCATTTGCTCACCGAATCTCTCCAATCCTATCACTGCTGCGTTTATGCCCCTGTACACATGCTTGATTCTCTTTTGGAGACATAGCAATCCATAGGTTTTACGATACTTACTAGTCAGGTACATTATTAGGCGTTTCATATGGGGTGTTGAGTCCATTTCGTTGAGCAAGGAGTAGCTCTTGTCTATTCCATATTTGGCTTAAGGAACTTTATCTGTGCTCATTTCAATCTCTGGTTTTATGCAGCACCCCAACTCACCTTTACCTTAAGCAAGCATAAGTTGGTTTTCTAAATTTGAGACCCTGTTCTGTTCTGTAATTCAGTTCCTGTGTAGCCAAGTTTCCATTCCGTGTATTACTGATATCTTATGATGTTTCTTATTCTGTGTGACTTATTTCAGTTAGAATCATCATACCTGAATCCACTCATTGTGCTGCTAAGGGCCTGATGACATAGATTTCATTGCTGAGTGATATTGCTTTGTAAGTAAATACCACAACTTCTTTATCCATTTTTCACTTTCTGCGATGTTGAACTTGTACTGTAAACGAGGTTCTTGTAAACAGAGCCGTTCCAAACTTTGGGGTGGCTGTGTCTTTTTGATTTTAATTTCCCTAAGCTATAGGACCATAAGTGGCAGTGCCCTAGGCTCTGTTGCTTTGTTTTTTAGATGTTTCAGGAAACACCATACACTTCTCCCGAGTGGTTGTTGGCAATTTACATCCCGCCCATCAGCATAACAAGGCTCCCAGTTCTCAATGGCCTGTTGCCTTTCTGGATTTTACACTTTTTTCAGATGGCCCTTTTGACCGGGGGGAAGTGAGACTTCATTGTAGTGCAGATTTCCTTTGCAAGCTTGCTTGGTTGGCCAAAAAGGGCGTATGCGTTTTTTCCTGAATATATTCAGGAAAAAACGCATACGCCCTTTTTGGCCAAGTGCATCATTGTGGACGTTCTGCCTCTTTTCCTATGCTTTCAATGCAATTCCAGTCTACCTCCTGAAATCGATTTCCTGCAATTCTGCCCCGCTTTCAAGTCCTCTTGGCAGCCTTACTTCAGTCTATTTTTGGACGATAGCTGTCATTTATAACTCTGCAGGTTTGTGAATTACAGTGCCCCTGAGCTCCTTTCTTCAACTTGCTTTCTTGTGACCTGGCCGCAACACCGCAGGATGGCTTCAGGCCCTAATCTGGTTCGGGCACGGCACGCTGAGCCTTTGGTTATTTCCTCTTCCTGGTGGGAAATGAGAGTTAAATTTGCCCGTCCAGACACCTCCAGCTAGTCTCTCATTGGTTCTCGCTATTCCTGTTCATCTTCCGCAGAAATTGCAAACTGGGCCAAACAGGAGGTTAAAGGCGCTGACTCTCCAAGTGGGGAGAGTGTTAGTAAAGCGTCTGGAATGTTGCACCCGAGTACCAGGGGAGGAAAACTGAGACATATTTGAACACGTCTCCCGATCACATGGTTGATCATACTCTGGGTTCCACATGCATGTTTTAGCTGAAGGAAGAATACCTTAAACCTGGGTAGTTGAAACCCGTGGAATGGGTACCATGCAATATGACTTCAAAGGGTCTTCATTTGCTCACCGAATCTCTCCAATCCTATCACTGCTGCGTTTATGCCCCTGTACACATGCTTGATTCTCTTTTGGAGACATAGCAATCCATAGGTTTTACGATACTTACTAGTCAGGTACATTATTAGGCGTTTCATATGGGGTGTTGAGTCCATTTCGTTGAGCAAGGAGTAGCTCTTGTCTATTCCATATTTGGCTTAAGGAACTTTATCTGTGCTCATTTCAATCTCTGGTTTTATGCAGCACCCCAACTCACCTTTACCTTAAGCAAGCATAAGTTGGTTTTCTAAATTTGAGACCCTGTTCTGTTCTGTAATTCAGTTCCTGTGTAGCCAAGTTTCCATTCCGTGTATTACTGATATCTTATGATGTTTCTTTTTCTGTGTGACTTATTTCAGTTAGAATCATCATACCTGAATCCACTCATTGTGCTGCTAAGGGCCTGATGACATAGATTTCATTGCTGAGTGATATTGCTTTGTAAGTAAATACCACAACTTCTTTATCCATTTTTCACTTTCTGCGATGTTGAACTTGTACTGTAAACGAGGTTCTTGTAAACAGAGCCGTTCCAAACTTTGGGGTGGCTGTGTCTTTTTGATTTTAATTTCCCTAAGCTATAGGACCATAAGTGGCAGTGCCCTAGGCTCTGTTGCTTTGTTTTTTAGATGTTTCAGGAAACACCATACACTTCTCCCGAGTGGTTGTTGGCAATTTACATCCCGCCCATCAGCATAACAAGGCTCCCAGTTCTCAATGGCCTGTTGCCTTTCTGGATTTTACACTTTTTTCAGATGGCCCTTTTGACCGGGGGGAAGTGAGACTTCATTGTAGTGCAGATTTCCTTTGCAAGCTTGCTTGGTTGGCCAAAAAGGGCGTATGCGTTTTTTCCTGAATATATTCAGGAAAAAACGCATACGCCCTTTTTGGCCAAGTGCATCATTGTGGACGTTCTGCCTCTTTTCCTATGCTTTCAATGCAATTCCAGTCTACCTCCTGAAATCGATTTCCTGCAATTCTGCCCCGCTTTCAAGTCCTCTTGGCAGCCTTACTTCAGTCTATTTTTGGACGATAGCTGTCATTTATAACTCTGCAGGTTTGTGAATTACAGTGCCCCTGAGCTCCTTTCTTCAACTCGTTTTCTTGTGACCTGGCCGCAACACCGCAGGATGGCTTCAGGCCCTAATCTGGTTCGGGCACGGCACGCTGAGCCTTTGGTTATTTCCTCTTCCTGGTGGGAAATGAGAGTTAAATTTGCCCGTCCAGACACCTCCAGCTAGTCTCTCATTGGTTCTCGCTATTCCTGTTCATCTTCCGCAGAAATTGCAAACTGGGCCAAACAGGAGGTTAAAGGCGCTGACTCTCCAAGTGGGGAGAGTGTTAGTAAAGCGTCTGGAATGTTGCACCCGAGTACCAGGGGAGGAAAACTGAGACATATTTGAACACGTCTCCCGATCACATGGTTGATCATACTCTGGGTTCCACATGCATGTTTTAGCTGAAGGAAGAATACCTTAAACCTGGGTAGTTGAAACCCGTGGAATGGGTACCATGCAATATGACTTCAAAGGGTCTTCATTTGCTCACCGAATCTCTCCAATCCTATCACTGCTGCGTTTATGCCCCTGTACACATGCTTGATTCTCTTTTGGAGACATAGCAATCCATAGGTTTTAAGATACTTACTAGTCAGGTACATTCTTAGGCGTTTAATATGCGGTGTTGAGTCCATTTCGTTGAGCAAGGAGTAGCTCTTGTCTATTCCATATTTGACTTAAGGAACTTTATCTGTGCTCATTTCAATCTCTGGTTTTATGCAGCACCCCAACTCACCTTTACCCTTAAGCAAGCATAAGTTGGTTTTCTAAATTTGAGACCCTGTTCTGTTCTGTAATTCAGTTCCTGTGTAGCCAAGTTTCCATTTCGTGTATTACTGATATCTTATGATGTTTCTTTTTCTGTGTGACTTATTTCAGTTAGAATCATCATACCTGAATCCACTCATTGTGCTGCTAAGGGCCTGATGACATAGATTTCATTGCTAAGTGATATTGCTTTGTAAGTGAATACCACAACTTCTTTATCCATTTTTCACTTTCTGCGATGTTGAACTTGTACTGTAAACGATGTTCTTGTAAACAGAGGCGTCCCAAACTTTGGGGTGGCTGTGTCTTTTTGATTTTAATTTCCCTAAGCTATAGGACCATAAGTGGCAGTGCCCTAGGCTCTGTTGCTTTGTTTTTTAGATGTTTCAGGAAACACCATACACTTCTCCCGAGTGTCTGTTGGCAATTTACATCCCGCCCATCAGCATAACAAGGCTCCCAGTTCTCAATGGCCTGTTGCCTTTCTGGATTTTACACTTTTTTCAGATGGCCCTTTTGACCGGGGGGAAGTGAGACTTCATTGTAGTGCAGATTTCCTTTGCAAGCTTGCTTGGTTGGCCAAAAAGGGCGTATGCGTTTTTTCCTGAATATATTCAGGAAAAAACGCATACGCCCTTTTTGGCCAAGTGCATCATTGTGGACGTTCTGCCTCTTTTCCTATGCTTTCAATGCAATTCCAGTCTACCTCCTGAAATCGGTTTCCTGCAATTCTGCCCCGCTTTCAAGTCCTCTTGGCAGCCTTACTTCAGTCTATTTTTGGACGATAGCTGTCATTTATAACTCTGCAGGTTTGTGAATTACAGTGCCCCTGAGCTCCTTTCTTCAACTCGCTTTCTTGTGACCTGGCCGCAACACCACAAGATGGCTTCAGGCCCTAATCTGGTTCTGGCCCGGCATGCTGAGCCTTTGGTTAATTCCTCTTCCTGGTGGGAAATGAGAGTTAAATTTGCCCGTCCAGACACCTCCAGCTAGCCTCTCATTGGTTCTCGCTATTCCTGTTCATCTTCCGCAGAAATTGCAAACTGGGCCAAACAGGAGGTTAAAGGCACTGACTCTCCAAGTGGGGAGAGTGTTAGTAAAGCGTCTGGAATGTTGCACCCGAGTACCAGGGGAGGAAAACTGAGACATATTTGAACACGTCTCCCGTTCACATGGTTGATGATACTTGGGTTCCACATGCATGTTTTAGCTGAAGGAAGAATACCTTAAACCTGGAGAGTTAAGACCCATGTAATGGGTGCCATGCAATATGACTTCAAAGGGTCTTCATTTGCTCACCGAACCTCTGCAATCCTATCACTGCTGCGTTTATGCCCCTGTACACATGCTTGATTCTCTTTCAGAGACATAGCAATCCATAGGTTTTAAGATACTTACTAGTCAGGTACATTCTTAGGCGTTTAATATGGGGTGTTGAGTCCATTTCGTTGAGCAAGGAGTAGCTCTTGTCTATTCCATATTTGACTTAAGGAACTTTATCTGTGCTCATTTCAATCTCTGGTTTTATGCAGCACCCCAACTCACCTTTCCCCTTAAGCAAGCATAAGTTGGTTTTCTAAATTTGAGACCCTGTTCTGTTCTGTAATTCAGTTCCTGTGTAGCCAAGTTTCCATTCCGTGTATTACTGATATCTTATGATGTTTCTTTTTCTGTGTGACTTATTTCAGTTAGAATCATCATACCTGAATCCACTCATTGTGCTGCTACGGGCCTGATGACATAGATTTCATTGCTGAGTGATACTGCATTGTACGTAAGTACCACAAGTTCTTTATCCATTTTTCACTTTCTGTGATATTGAACTTGTACGGTAAACGAGGTTCTTGTAAACAGAGGCGTCCCAAACTTTGGGGTGGCTGTGTCTTTTTGATTTTAATTTCCCTAAGCTATAGGACCATAAGTGGAAGTGCCCTAGGCTCTGTTGCTTTGTTTTTTAGATGTTTCAGGAAACACCATACACTTCTCCCGAGTGTCTGTGGCAATTTACATCCCGCCCATCAGCATAACAAGGCTCCCAGTTGTCCATGGCCTGTCCTGCCTTTCTGGATTTTACACTTTTTTCAGATGGCCCTTTTGACCGGGGAGAAGTGAGACTTCATTGTAGTGCAGATTTCCTTTGCAAGCTTGCTTGGTTGGCCAAAAAGGGCGTATGCGTTTTTTCCTGAATATATTCAGGAAAAAACGCATACGCCCTTTTTGGCCAAGTGCATCATTGTGGACGTTCTGCCTCTTTTCCTATGCTTTCAATGCAATTCCAGTCTACCTCCTGAAATCGGTTTCCTGCAATTCTGCCCCGCTTTCAAGTCCTCTTGGCAGCCTTACTTCAGTCTATTTTTGGACGATAGCTGTCATTTATAACTCTGCAGGTTTGTGAATTACAGTGCCCCTGAGCTCCTTTCTTCAACTCGCTTTCTTGTGAGCTGGCCGCAACACCGCAGGATGGCTTCAGGCCCTAATCTGGTTCCGGAACGGCACGCTGAGCCTTTGGTTAATTCCTCTTCCTGGTGGGAAATGAGAGTTAAATTTGCCCGTCCAGACACCTCCAGCTAGTCTCTCATTGGTTCTCACTATTCCTGTTCATCTTCCGCAGAAATTGCAAACTGGGCCAAACAGGAGGTTAAAGGGACTGACTCTCCAAGTCGGGAGAGTGTTAGTAAAGCGTCTGGAATGTTGCACCCGAGTACCAGGGTACGAAAACTGAGACATATTTGAACACGTCTCCCGATCACATGGTTGATCATACTCTGGGTTCCACATGCATGTTTTAGCTGAAGGAAGAATACCTAAAACCCGGGTAGTTGAAACCCGTGGAATGGGTACCATGCAATATGACTTCAAAGGGTCTTCATTTGCTCACCGAACCTCTCCAATCCTATCACTGCTGCTTTTATGCCCCTGTACACATGCTTGATTCTCTTTCGGAGACATAGCAATCCATAGGTTTTAAGATACTTACTAGTCAGGTACATTCTTAGGCGTTTAATATGCGGTGTTGAGTCCATTTCGTTGAGCAAGGAGTAGCTCTTGTCTATTCCATATTTGGCTTAAGGAACTTTATCTGTGCTCATTTCAATCTCTGGTTTTATGCAGCACCCCAACTCACCTTTACCCTTAAGCAAGCATAAGTTGGTTTTCTAAATTTGAGACCCTGTTCTGTTTTGGAATTCAGTTCCTGTGTAGCCAAGTTTTCATTCCGTGTATTACTGATATCTTATGATGTTTCTTTTTCTGTGTGACTTATTTCAGTTAGAATCATCATACCTGAATCCACTCATTGTGCTGCTAAGGGCCTGATGACACAGATTTCATTGCTGAGTGATATTGCTTTGTAAGTAAATACCACAACTTCTTTATCCATTTTTCACTTTCTGCGATGTTGAACTTGTACTGTAAACGAGGTTCTTGTAAACAGAGCCGTTCCAAACTTTGAGGTGGCTGTGTCTTTTTGATTTTAATTTCCCTAAGCTATAGGACCATAAGTGGAAGTGCCCTAGGTTCTGTTGCTTTGTTTTTTAGATGTTTCAGGAAACACCATACACTTCTCCCGAGTGTCTGTTGGCAATTTACATCCCGCCCATCAGCATAACAAGGCTCCCAGTTCTCCATGGCCTGTCCTGCCTTTCTGGATTTTACACTTTTTTCAGATGGCCCTTTTGACCGGGGGGAAGTGAGACTTCATTGTAGTGCAGATTTCCTTTGCAAGCTTGCTTGGTTGGCCAAAAAGGGCGTATGCGTTTTTTCCTGAATATATTCAGGAAAAAACGCATACGCCCTTCTTGGCCAAGTGCATCATTGTGGACGTTCTGCCTCTTTTCCTATGCTTTCAATGCAATTCCAGTCTACCTCCTGAAATCGGTTTCCTGCAATTCTGCCCCGCTTTCAAGTCCTCTTGGCAGCCTTACTTCAGTCTATTTTTGGACGATAGCTGTCATTTATAACTCTGCAGGTTTGTGAATTACAGTGCCCCTGAGCTCCTTTCTTCAACTCGCTTTCTTTTGAGCTGGCCGCAACACCGCAGGATGGCTTCAGGCCCTAATCTGGTTCCGGCACGGCACGCTGAGCCTTTGGTTATTTCCTCTTCCTGGTGGGAAATGAGAGTTAAATTTGCCTGTCCAGACACCTCCAGCTAGTCTCTCATTGGTTCTCGCTATTCCTGTTCATCTTCCGCAGAAATTGCAAACTGGGCCAAACAGGAGGTTAAAGGCGCTGACTCTCCAAGTGGGGAGAGTGTTAGTAAAGCATCTGGAATGTTGCACCCGAGTACCAGGGGAGGAAAACTGAGACATATTTGAACACGTCTCCCGTTCACACGGTTGATCATACTCTGGGTTCCACATGCATGTTTTAGCTGAAGGAAGAATACCTAAAACCTGGAGAGTTGAGACCTGTGTAATGGGTACCAGGCAATATGACTTCAAAGGGTCTTCATTTGCTCACCTAACCTATCCAATCCTATCACTGCTGCGTTTATGCCCCTGTAACACACTTGATTCTCTTTTGGAGACATAGCAATCCATAGGTTTTAAGATACTTACTAGTCAGGTACATTCTTAGGCGTTTAATATGCGGTGTTGAGTCCATTTCGTTGAGCAAGGAGTAGCTCTTGTGTATTCCATATTTGGCTTAAGGAACTTTATCTGTGCTCATTTCAATCTCTGGTTTTATGCAGCACCCCAACTCACCTTTCCCCTTAAGCAAGCATAAGTTGGTTTTCTAAATTTGAGACACTGTTCTGTTTTGGAATTCAATTCCTCTGTAGCCAAGTTTACATTCCGTGTATTAGTGATATCTTATGATGTTTCTTTTTCTGTGTGACTTATTTCAGTTAGAATCATCATACCTGAATCCACTCATTGTGCTGCGAAGGGCCTGATGACACAGATTTCATTGCTGAGTGATATTGCTTTGTAAGTAAATACCACAACTTCTTTATCCATTTTTCACTTTCTGCAATGTTGAACTTGTACTGTAAACGAGGTTCTTGTAAACAGAGGCGTACCAAACTTTGGGGTCGCTGTGTCTTTTTGATTTTAATTTCCCTAAGCTATAGGACCATAAGTGGAAGTGCCCTAGGCTCTGTTGCTTTGTTTTTTAGATGTTTCAGGAAACACCATACACTTCTCCTGAGTGTCTGTTGGCAATTTACATCCCGCCCATCAGCATAACAAGGCTCCCAGTTCTCCATGGCCTGTCCTGCCTTTCTGGATTTTACACTTTTTTCAGATGGCCCTTTTGACCAGGGGGAAGTGAGACTTCATTGTAGTGCAGATTTCTTTTACAAGTTTGCTTGGTTGGCCAAAAAGGGCGTATGCGTTTTTTCCTGAATATATTCAGGAAAAAACGCATACGCCCTTTTTGGCCAAGTGCATCATTGTGGACGTTCTGACTCTTTTCCTATGCTTTCAATGCAATTCCAGTCTACCTCCTGAAATCGGTTTCCTGCAATTCTGCCCCGCTTTCAAGTCCTCTTGGCAGCCTTATTTCAGTCTATTTTTGGACGATAGCTGTCATTTATAACGTTGCAGGTTTGTGAATTACAGTACCCCTGAGCTCCTTTCTTCAACTCGCTTTCTTTTGAGCTGGCCGCAACACCGCAGGATGGCTTCAGGCCCTAATCTGGTTCCGGCACGGCACGCTGAGCCTTTGGTTATTTCCTCTTCCTGGTGGGAAATGAGAGTTAAATTTGCCCGTCCAGACACCTCCAGCTAGTCTCTCATTGGTTCTCGCTATTCCTGTTCATCTTCCGCAGAAATTGCAAACTGGGCCAAACAGGAGGTTAAAGGCGCTGACTCTCCAAGTGGGGAGAGTGTTAGTAAAGCGTCTGGAATGTTGCACCCGAGTACCAGGGTACGAAAACTGAGACATATTTGAACACGTCTCCCGATCACATGGTTGATCATACTCTGGGTTCCACATGCATGTTTTAGCTGAAGGAAGAATACCTTAAACCTGGGTAGTTGAAACCCGTGGAATGGGTACCATGCAATATGACTTCAAAGGGTCTTCATTTGCTCACCGAACCTCTCCAATCCTATCACTGCTGCGTTTATGCCCCTGTACACATGCTTGATTCTCTTTCGGAGACATAGCAATCCATAGGTTTAAAGATACTTACTAGTCAGGTACATTCATAGGCGTTTATTATGCGGTGTTGAGTCCATTTCGTTGAGCAAGGAGCAGCTCTTGTCTATTCCATATTTGGCTTAAGGAACTTTATCTGTGCTCATTTCAATCTCTGGTATTATGCAGCACCCCAACTCACCTTTCCCCTTAAGCAAGCATAAGTTGGTTTTCTCAATTTGAGACCCTGTTCTGTTCTGTAATTCAGTTCCTGTGTAGCCAAGTTTACATTCCGAATATTACTGATATCTTATGATGTTTCTTTTTCTGTGTGACTTATTTCAGTTAGAATCATCATACCTGAATCCACTCATTGTGCTGCTAAGGGCCTGATGACATAGATTTCACTGCTGAGTGATATTGCTTTGTAATTAAATACCACAACTTCTTTATCCATTTTTCAATTTCTGCGATGTTGAACGTGTACTGTAAACGAGTTTCCTGTAAACAGAGCTGTTCCAAACTTTGGGGTGGCTGTGTCTTTTTGATTTTAATTTCCCTAAGTTATAGGACCATAAGTGGAAGTGCCCTAGGCTCTGTTGCTTTGTTTTTTAGATGTTTCAGGAAACACCATACACTTCTCCAGAGTGGCTGTTGGCAATTTACATCCCGCCCATCAGCATAAGAAGGCTCCCAGTTCTCCATTGCCTGTCGTGCCTTTATGGATTCTACACTTTTTTCAGATGGCCCTTTTGACCAGGTGGAAGTGAGACTTCATTGTAGTGCAGATTTCCTTTGCAAGCTTGCTTGGTTGGCCAAGAAGGGCGTATGCGTTTTTTCCTGAATATATTCAGGAAAAAAAGCATACGCACTTTTTGGCCAAGTGCATCATTGTCGAGGTTCTGACTCTCTTCATATGCTTTCAATGCAATTCCAGTCTACCTCCTGAAATCGGTTTCCTGCAATTCTGCCTTGCTTTCAATGCCTCTTCATAGCCTTACCTCAATATATTTTTTGAAAATAGTTGGCCTTTATAACTCTGCAGGTTTTTGAATTGCATTGGCCCTTAGCTCCATTTTTTAGCTCTTATTTTTGTGGTCTTGCCCCGTAACCACAGGATTCCTTGAAGCCCTATTTCTCTTCTGGGGCACCTTGCTGTGCCTTTGGTTAATTCTTCTTACTGATGTGATATTAGAGTGACATGTGCCCATTGAAACCGCTACAGCTAGTTTCTCACTGGTTCCTCCTATTCCCATTCATCCTCTGCACTAACTGCAGACTGTGCGATAGCAGAACTTAAAGGCATTGACTCCATGTGGGGATGTTGTTAGTAAAGCGGCTGGAATGTCGATCCGGAGCCCCAGGAGAGGAAAAATGAGGTGCGTTTTAGAAACCTTTCCCGATCATATGGTATACCAGTCGCTGGGTTTCCCAAGCATGGTTTAGCTGTAGGAAGATTCCCTTCAACCTGGAGTGTTGGGACCCTTGGAATGAGTAGCATGAAGTATTGCATTAAACTTTCGGCAGTTGCTCACCAAAGCTCACCAATCCTCTCAGCCCCAAGTGTCCAGCCTTATGTCTTATCCAGCTGTGGGTTTATATGTGGTCAATCCAGGTTGCATCACAGCCCCTGAGCGAATTTTGTAAGAATTTTTCTCTCTTTCATTGTTTCAGCGTTTTGTTTTTAAAATTTATTTCTATAATGGGGTTTAGCTCATCTTCACTGCTGTGTTTGTGCCGCTCTGCACACACTTGATTCCCTTATGGAGATATATCAATACATGGGTTTTAAGATTCTTATTACTCAGATATATTTCTCTGCGGTGTATAGGGTGTGTTGAGGCCAGTTCATTGAGCAAGGTGTAGATCTTGTCTAATACCTATTTGGTTTATTGAACGGTATCTGTGCTAATTTCAAACTCTGGTTTTGTGCATCACCCCACCTCTCCTTTCCCCTTAAGCTGACATAAGTGTGTTTTCTAAATGTGAGACACTGTTCTGTTCTGTAATTCATTTCTTGTGCAGCCATATTTACCCTCCTTCTATAAGTGATATCTTATGATATGTTTCTTTTTCTGTTTGACTTATTTCAAGTAGTATTATCGGACCTAAATCCACTCTTTATCCTTCTACTAGCCTTATTACATTGATTTCATGGTGAAGAGATATTCCATTGTACATAAGTACCACATCTTCTTTATCCATTGTTCTCTTTCCTGGGATATTTAAGGTGTACTGAAGTTGAGGTTCTTGTAAACAGAGTAGCCCTAAACTGTGGTGTGCTTGTGTCTTGTTGATTTTTAGACTTCCCTAGATATACTCCCATGATTGGAAGTGTCCTATGCTCTGTAGCTCTGTTTTTTAGATGATTTAGGAACCACCATACACTTCTCCAGAGTGGCTCTCGGCAGTTCACACACTGCCCATCAGCGTATAAAGGCTCCCTGTTCTCCATGGCCTGTCCTGCATTTCTGGTTTTTACAATTTTTTAGGATGGCCCTTTTGACCGGTGGGAAGTGAGACTTCTTTGTTGTGCACATTTGCATTGCTTGCTTGCTTCGTTGCCCATAAAGTGCGTATGCGTTTTTTCCTGGATATAATCAGGAAAAAACGCATACGCCCTTTTGGGCCAACTGCATCATTGTCGAAATTCTGCTGCTTTTCATGTGCGTTAAAGACGAGTCCAATCTATCTCTTGAAATCTGTTTCTTGCAATTCTGTCTTGCATTCAGATCCTCTTCTTTGCCTTACCTCAACATATTTTTGGACGTTAGTTTTCATTTATAACTCTGCAGGTTTGTGAATTGCAGTGACCCTGAGCTCCATTTTTTAAGTTGCTCTTTTGTGAGCTGGCCTCAAACCCGCAGGATTGCTTCAGGCCCTATTTTGGCTCTGGCGAGGCAGGCTGAGCCTTTCTTTAATTCTTATTCTTAATGGGAAATTAGAGTGATATGTGCCCGTCCAAACCCCTACAACTCTTCTCTCATTGGTTCCCCCTCTTCCCGTTCATCCTCCTCACAATTTGCAAAATGTGTGAAACAGAAGTTTAAATGTGCTGATTCTCCAAGTGGGGAGATTCTAAGTAGCGTGGCTGGAATGGTGAACAGGAGCACCAGGAGAGGATAAATGAGGTGCATTTTAGACACATCTCCCGATCACATGGTGTACAGTCCTCTGGGTTTTCCATGCATGTTTTAGCTGTAGGAAGATCCCTTGAACCTGCAGATTTGGGACCCATTGAATGGGTACCAGGTAGTATTACTTTAAAGGGTGTGCATTTCCTCACCCAACCTCACATTTCTCTTAGCGCAAACAGTTTCCAGCCTTATGTCTCATCCTGCTGTGGGTCTAGATGTGTTCAATCCATGTTGCATCACCGTCCCTGAGGAAAAGTTGTAAGAGGTTTTCTCTGTCTCTCTGTCGTTTATTTTTTTCAATTTATTACTATATTGGTTACAGCTGATTTTCAAAGCTCTGTTTCTTGCTGCTGTACATCCACTTGATTCACGTACAGAGAGACATCAATAAATTCTTTTTCAGATTCTTACCAGTCGTATATATTCTTTTCCGGTGACTTGAGTGTGCTGAGTGCAGTTCTTTTAGCTACCGTGTAGGCCTTGTTGATTATCAGTTTGGTATTTGGAATGGTATCTTTGCTAATTTCAACCTCCTGGATGATGCCTCACCCCTCCCCACCTTTCCCGTTTAGCAGCCTTATGCGTGTTTTCTACATATTTGACTATGTTTTTGTTTTGTAATTTATTTCATGTGTAGCCATTTTGGATTCCACCTTTAAGTGATATCTTATGATATGTGTCTTTTTCTTTTTGAATTCTGTCACTTAGAATGATCATACGTAACTCCTCCGGAGTTGTTACAACTGGCCATATTTCATTGATTTCCAGGCTGAATAATATTCCACTCTACCTAAGTACCACATCTCTATCCATTTTTTCCCTCCAGAGACATTTAAGTTATATCCTAGTCGAGGATCTTTTAAACAGAGAGGGGGTAAACATTGGGGTGCCTGTGTCCTCTCGATTTTTGTTTTTCCCAAGATATACGCCCATGAGTGCAAGTGCCCTATGCTCTGTAGCTCATTTTTTAGATGCTTTAGTAAACACAATACACTTCTCCAGAATGGCCGTTGGCAATATACATTTCCACTATAAGTCTCACAGGGCTCCCTCTTCTCGTTGCCCTGTCCTGCATTTCTGTTGTTTACGCTTTATGAGGATGGCTCTTCTGACTGATGCGAAGTGATATCTTTTGTAGTATTGACTTCCAGTGCCCACCTGTTTGGTTGGCTAAAAAAGTGTATGCCCTTTTCTTGAATATATACAGAAAAGAACGCATACACCCTTTTTGGCCAACTGCAATGTTGGCAATGTTCAGCTCCTTTTCTTGTGCTTAATGGCGAGTCCTTTCTACCTCCTCAAATCCCTTTCCTGCCATTCTCCCTTGCTTACAAGTCCTTTTCTCTGACTTTCCTCAAGACATTTTTCAGTGATGGATATTTTCAACTCTGCAGTTTTGTGAATTTTACTGCCCCTGAGTTCCATTGTTCAACTCGTGTTTATGGGAACTGGCCACAAAGCAGCGGGATTTCCTCAAGCCCTATACTGTTTCCATGGGCAACCCTAGCCTTTGGTCAATTCGTCTTCCTGATTGGAAATTAGAGTGACATGTGCCTGTCTGAACACCTAGGACTTGTCTCTCATTGTTCCTCATCCTTCCGCTTCATCCTCTGGACAAATTCCAAACTGTACGCAACAGGATGTTGACAGTGCTGACATCTCCAAGTGGGGAGACTGTTAGTAAAGACGCTGGAGGGGTGAACCCGAGCACCAGGAGATGAGGAGATGAGATGCCTTTTCCAAACTCTTCCCGATCAGACGGTATACCATCCTCTGGGTGTGACAGACATGTTTTAGCAGTAGGAAGAGTCCCATTCATGTAAGGAGAACACCAGGGCTTTTTCAAAATCAGTGTCTCCCCGAAACCCAAACTGGGGAAGTTTTTAAGCTACAGCTACACATATGTTCATTAAGGGCCTTGGGAAGTAGGCAGAGTCCAAACTTTAGATGATTGAAGTCTTCAGGGTCAGAAGCACTCACCACCAGCTTCCCTTAGGCTACACTTTAACTGTCATTGATAGATGATGTCAATAAAAATATCTATTCTTTTTCAGATTATTTCCCCTTATAGGTTATTGCAAAATGTTGAGTGTAGTTCCCTGTGCTATACAGTAGTTCCTTGTTGATGATCTATTTTATACATAGCAGTGTGTATGTGTTCATTCCAAACTGTTAATTTATCCCTCCTCCCACCTTTCCCCTTTGGTAATAATAAATTATAAGATTTTATACTTCTCAGAAATGGGGGAGCTGAAAGAGAGGTATCATTTTCAATGGAAAAGCATTTAAAACAAGATTGAAGGTTTAACCAAGATTATTAGCTGTACATCCTTGGAAAGAAATCACTTCGTTTCTCTAATATTGACCTGACAAATAAGACAAACCTTTTCACTGAACTTGCTTATAAAAAGTGATGGAAATATCAAATGGAAGTGTTAAAAACATCTTATTTTACCCGAGCCTTATACACTGTTCTATGTTAACTACAGTTTGGCTCACACATCTGTTCATTGAGGTTACAATAGTCTCAATTTCTGTTACTGATCCTCCAGAGTGGACCCCAACAAGTGTCCCCCTGCCCAGTGTCATTGGGGCCAACAGATCGAGACTGAGTTTGGTTCACAAGCAAAGGAAACTTTATATTTTGATCAGAGAATGGAGAGGTGAGAGCATGCACTACCCCGTGGGCTGTGGGCTGGGCTGCTGTGTAGAGATCCTGTCAGAGTCAGTGGGAGAGAGGGAGGCGGCGGAGCTCTCGAGGGCCGGGTTGGCTGTAGCTCAGGCTCTATATCGTGGAGTCTGCACTGGGCCCCAGGAGCTGAGGTGTCGACCCAGCCATTCTGCACTAGGAAATCTGGTCTGAAGTGCCGGGTGTGGAACCTCTGCATGCGGGACCCTAGGAGCACGTGAAATTAGACAAAGCACAAAGGATAAAAAAGGTTAGACTTGACTTTATTGCCCAGATTCTATTTTTATCTCCCAGGGATTTTTAATGGGCTTTGCTGGGGACAAACCCCTCCTCTGCCTTTTGTCCCGTTCCTCATTCTTGGAGTGCTGAGGGTGCAGACCCTTCTTCTGTAACTGCTGAGTGCTGAGTTGGGAGCCCTCATACCCTGGGGCGAGGGTCAGAGCTTCTCCCCAGCAGCCTCCCGGTGACGTTGATTGTCCCCAGGACCCCTGCCTCCCTGCTCGTCCACCTGAGCACCAGCATTGGAAGTGTTATAGATTCTAATGACCTTTAAGGGTCCAGGAAAGAGATGTGCAGAGACGCTGTGGGGGCCGGTTTCACCCCGCCCCACATTTGTTCGGCCACCTTAGGCTGACCGTCTCTGCCAGCCTAGATGCTCTGACCAGTAGTCTGTGCTTTCTTCAATTAGGCCCCTGAATTAACGTACAAACAGCACCAGGTGTCAGAGCCCTGCCCGCTCAACTCCCAGACAGTCCAGGGTCAGTGGTAACCAAGGACCATGATGGCTACTGAGTCAACAGCCTTTTGAAGTAAACAGGAGTCCAGCCGGTCTTATTGGCCACCATCATCACGGTGTCTGTAGGCTTTTCTATGGTGACAGTGTGGTATACTGTTCCCCCGCCAAGATTATTAGCTCCCCTCTGGGTGCAGTAAGTCCTGCAAGCAGTAGTCTACTCTTTTGGGACACACTCGTGTTGTTTTATGAGAGAAACTCCAGGTCAAGTGATGTTCACACGAGTCGTCATGGTGCCCTGTTGCCCCCGGTTATCTCTCTGGATGTTGGAGTTGGAGGGCCTCCTCACTCGAGGTCGGTGTGCCCACGGAGCGAACCCTGCAACTTCAGGGCATGGTTGGTGGTTAGGATCACCACGTGGGGTCCTTTTCCCTTAGGAGGGAGGTGGCCTTTTGGGCTGCTGATATCCAGGTTTTTAGATACCGCCAGTATCTTGGCCAGATGTGGCAGTGGGCCAAGCCCCTTAGTGACCGTAGTTTATCCTACCTGGATGGCATTCTTGCATTGTTCCATTTCAAGTGGTCCCAGTTTTTGCACTAATTCTCCAATGGCGATTCACCTTTCACCGGGAATGTAAAGGTCAAAGGGTTTAGCTAAATTAGGGAGTTCCAGGGCAAGGGTCTGAATTGACTGCTCTTTCCATTCTTGAAAGGCCACTTCTGGATTCTATTCAAAAGGATCATCATCTTTTCCTTTCAGTGTTTCATATAGAGGCCCAGCTAGTAGACTGTAGTTAGGGATCCAGAAGCAGCAAACCCTGGCTTCCCCAGGAACCCCTAAGCTGTCTTCTAGTTTTAGAAAGGGGTAAGGCTGAAAATGGTTTCTTCCCTTTCCTGGGATGGGCTTCTCTGACCTTCTGTGAGAATGAAGCCCAGGCAGGTCACCGCAGTCTGTGATATTTGAGCTTTTTCTTGGACAACTTCTATCCTTTATTGGCTTGGTAGTTCAGAGGCCTCCTTAGTAGGGCTGGTGATCAGAATGTCATCTGCATATTGAAGGAGGGTTTCCTTTTCCAGAGGTAGAACTTTTAGGTCTTTAGCTAAGCTTTCCCCAAAGATGGTGTGGGAATTTTTGCACCCTTGGGGCCAGACGGCCCGGAAGTATTGTTTTAGTTGTATGTTGAGTCCTGCCACTCACAAGCCAAAATTTCTTGTGACTCTGGGACTAATGGAATACAAAAGAAGGCATCATTGAAGACTAATACAGAATACCATGTCCTGGTGGTTGGTAGAATGACCAGCAGGGTGTAGGAATTAGGAGCAACTGGAGGTATATCCTCGGTGGCTTCACTGACTGTCCTGACATCCTTTACCAGGTCCCCAGTGGCCCATGGGGCTCTCGTGGTCAGACCAATCCCAGAATATGGAGCTCACCTGGGCAGGTACCCCACCCCCACCCCAGCCCACGGGGCTCTCGTGGTCAGGCCCCTCCCAGGATACAGAGCTACCCTTGCAGGTACCGTGGCAGGGCTGGGCACACAGGAACCGTGCACATAGCCCTCATTGCAGAGCACCCCCAGCTCACCTGTCGCTCAGAGCTGACACAGAGCACCTCAGAGCAGGACTTGAACTAACAAACAGCAGCTGCGACAGGTCTGTGACCCTGGGCATCACTCCGTGAGGCCTCCCTCCACCTGGTCTTCCAGAGACTTCCACTGCACCCGGGGCACCAGGCCTCTGTCTCCAACCACCACCCACCCCTCCTCTCCCTGACTCCTGGGTTCCTCTCATTAGGAGAGGGTTTTCTTGAAGTTGTCTCCCACTCATGGGCCAGATAAAATGATTAGAAAACAAGCCAAAGCTGCAGCCCCTTGTCTATCCTGACTCTCAGGAGCCCACACCTGTTCGTTGGACCTGGCCGGTTCAGCAAGTTCCATTTTCTGCAACTGTGAGCCCCTGAGGGGTGATGATTGGCTGACCTGGGCAGCCTTACCGTGCCGGCCAGCCCTCCCCAGGTGTGCCTGGGTTGAGATCAATATAAATACCACTCCAGGCAGCAAGAGCCCCTGCAGCCGTGCCTGACGCCATTTTCTCTGCCCTGTCAGCAGTCTCGGGGCTGGGCTGGTGGGAGGGAGTGAGAGGCCACGGCTTTGTGGGTGGCCCAGTGTGAGTGGGGCTCTGCTGGACTTTCTGCAGCAGTTGCCAGGCTGCCACCTGCTAAAGAAGAGGATGTGTCACCCATACCTGCTGCTGGAATTTCTCCCTGGGCAGAGGTGAGGAAGGAAAAAAGCAGTGGGGGCAGGGACAGGACGGGTATCTCAGGCAGGGAAATGGAAATCTTCCAGAAGAGCACCCAGGGCCAGGACCATCCTGGCTGGCCTGCAGGCACCAAGTCGGCCGGCATGCTGTCACTCGTGTGGCTCTATGGCCCTTCCTCTAGGCTTTCAAGTCCTTGTATATATTCAGGTGTTTTACCTGGGACGGGTGGGAATAGTTCAGCAGCAACTGGCCTGGGGCTCAGCTCACGTTTACTCACAGATGCCTCGGCACGGTGCCCCAGCTATGCAATGAGGACGCTTGTTGCGTGGGGGCTGCTGGCTGAATGGGAGACGATTCCCCACCACTGACCAACTTCAGAATTGTTTACAACTGGAGCAAGTGCCCTGATACGGTTTTCCTCTGTGTAACTGGTGGGTTCTGTGTTTTTTTTCTCTTTTTCGTTTTTGGTTCAAGGTAGATTTTATTCCTCTTTTTTGTATTTACAGATATAAGCATGGAAATAATTTATTCATATAAATACATGTATGTGCAGGGAATAATTGTTTTTTCTGTTTTATTTTTTAAATTTTATTTCTTTTTAATTTTGAATTTTATTTTATATTTTTATACAGCAGGTTCTTATTGGTTATCTATTTTATACATATAAATGTATACATGCCAATCCCAGTCTCTCAACTCCTCCCACCACCACCCCCCAACAGCTTTCCCCCCTTGTTGTCCATACGTTTGTTGTCTACATCTGTTGCTCTATTTATGCCTTGCAAAATGGTTAATCTGTACAGTTTTTCTAGGTTCCACATATATGCATGAATATACAAGATTTGTTTTTCTCTTTCTGACTTACTTCACTCTGTATGACAGTCTCTAGATCCATCGACGTCTCTACAAATGACCCAATTTCATTCCTTTTCATGGCTGAGTAATATTCCATTTTATATATGTACCACAGCTTTATGCATTCGTCTGTCTGTGGGCATTTAGGTTGCTTCCATTACCTCGATATTGTAAATAGTGATGCAATGAACATTGCGGTGAATGACTCTTTTTGATTTATGGTTTTGTCTGGGTATATGTCCAGTACTGGGATTGCTGTATCCTATGGTAATTCTATTGTTAGTTTCTTAAGAAATTCCATATTGTTCTCCATAATGACTGTATCAATTTATATTCCCAACAATAGTGGAAGAGGGTTCCTTTTCTCCACACCCTTTCCAGCATTTTTTGTTTGTAGATTTTCAATGATGCCTATTCTACCAGGTGTGAGGTGATACCTCATTGTTGAATCCATTTCGTTGAGCAAGGGGTAGCTCTTGTCTATTACATATTTGGCTTATGGAACGGTATCTGTGCTAATTGCAAACTCTGCTTTTATGCAACACCCCAACTCACCTTCCCCCTTAAGCAGGCATAAGTTGGTTTTCTAAACTTGAGACCCTGTTCTGTTTTGTAATTCAGTTCATGTGTAGCCAAGTTCACATTCCGTGTATTAGTGATACCTTATGATGTTTCTTTTTCTGTGTGACTTATTTCACTTAGAATCATCGTGCCTCAATCCACTCATTATGCTGGTACGGGCCTGGTGACATAGATTTCATTGCTGAGTGGTATTCTGTTGTACAGAAGTACCGCAACTTCTTTATGCATTATTTGCTCTCTGGGATATTTAACTTGTGCCGTAGAAGAGATTCCTGTAATAAGAGCCGTCCCAAACTTTGGGGTTGCTGTGTCTTTTTGATATTAATTTCCCTAAGCTATAGGACCATAAGTGGAAGTGCCCTAGGCTCTGTTGCTTTGTTTTTTAGATGTTTCAGGAAACACCATACACTTCTCCCGAGTGGTTGTTGGCAATTTACATCCCGCCCATCAGCATAACAAGGCTCCCAGTTCTCCATGGCCTGTCCTGCCTTTCTGGATTTTACACTTTATTCTGATGGCCCTTTTGACCGGGGGGAAGTGAGACTTCATTGTAGTGCAGATTTCCTTTGCAAGCTTGCTTGGTTGGCCAAAAAGGGCGTATGCGTTTTTTCCTGAATATATTCAGGAAAAAACGCATATTCCCTTTTGGCAAAGTGCATCATTGTGGACGTTCTGCCTCTTTTCCTATGCTTTCAATGCAATTCCAGTCTACCTCCTGAAATCGGTTTCCTGCAATTCTGCCCCGCTTTCAAGTCCTCTTGGCAGCCTTACTTCAGTCTATTTTTGGACGATAGCTGTCATTTATAACTCTGCAGGTTTGTGAATTACAGTGCCCCTGAGCTCCTTTCTTCAACTCGCTTTCTTGTGACCTGGCCGCAACACCGCAGGATAGCTTCAGGCCCTAATCTGGTTCTGGCACGGCACGCTGAGCCTTTGGTTAATTCCTCTTCCTGGTGGGAAATGAGAGTTAAATTTGCCCGTCCAGACACCTCCAGCTAGTCTCTCATTGGTTCTCGCTATTCCTGTTCATCTTCCGCAGAAATTGCAAACTGGGCCAAACAGGAGGTTAAAGGGACTGACTCTCCAAGTCGGGAGAGTGTTAGTAAAGCGTCTGGAATGTTGCACCCGAGTACCAGGGTACGAAAACTGAGACATATTTGAACACGTCTCCCGATCACATGGTTGATCATACTCTAGGTTCCACATGCATGTTTTAGCTGAAGGAAGAATACCTTAAACCTGGGTAGTTGAAACCCGTGGAATGGGTACCATGCAATATGACTTCAAAGGGTCTTCATTTGCTCACCGAACCTCTCCAATCCTATCACTGCTGCGTTTATGCCCCTGTACACATGCTTGATTCTCTTTCGGAGACATAGCAATCCCTAGGTTTTAAGATACTTACTAGTCAGGTACATTCTTAGGCGTTTAATATGCGGTGTTGAGTCCATTTCGTTGAGCAAGGAGTAGCTCTTGTCTATTCCATATTTGGCTTAAGGAACTTTATCTGTGCTCATTTCAATCTCTGGTTTTATGCAGCACCCCAACTCACCTTTACCCTTAAGCAAGCATAAGTTGGTTTTCTAAATTTGAGACCCTGTTCTGTTCTGTAATTCAGTTCCTGTGTAGCCAAGTTTACATTCCGTGTATTACTGATATCTTATGATGTTTCTTTTTCTGTGTGACTTATTTCAGTTAGAATCATCATACCTGAATCCACTCATTTTGCTGCTAAGGGCCTGATGACACAGATTTCATTGCTGAGTTATATTGCTTTGTAAGTAAATACCACAACTTCTTTATCCATTTTTCACTTTCTGCGATGTTGAACTTGTACTGTAAACGAGGTTCTTGTAAACAGAGCCGTTCCAAACTTTGGGGTGGCTGTGTCTTTTTGATTTTAATTTCCCTAAGCTATAGGACCATAAGTGGAAGTGCCCTAGGTTCTGTTGCTTTGTTTTTTAGATGTTTCAGGAAACACCATACACTTCTCCCGATTGTCTGTTGGCAATTTACATCCCGCCCATCAGCATAACAAGGCTCCCAGTTCTCCATGGCCTGTCCTGCCTTTCTGGATTTTACACTTTTTTCAGATGGCCCTTTTGACCTGGGAGAAGTGAGACTTCATTGTAGTGCAGATTTCCTTTGCAAGCTTGCTTGGTTGGCCAAAAAGTGCGTATGCGTTTTTTCCTGAATATATTCCGGAAAAAACGCATACGCCCTTTTTGGCCAAGTGCATCATTGTGGACGTTCTGCCTCTTTTCCTATGCTTTCAATGCAATTCCAGTCTACCTCCTGAAATCGGTTTCCTGCAATTCTGCCCCGCTTTCAAGTCCTCTTGGCAGCCTTACTTCAGTCTATTTTTGGACGATAGCTGTCATTTATAACTCTGCAGGTTTGTGAATTACAGTGCCCCTGAGCTCCTTTCTTCAACTCGCTTTCTTTTGAGCTGGCCGCAACACCGCAGGATGGCTTCAGGCCCTAATCTGGTTCCGGCACGGCACGCTGAGCCTTTGGTTAATTCCTCTTCCTGGTGGGAAATGAGAGTTAAATTTGCCCGTCCAGACACCTCCAGCTAGTCTCTCATTGGTTCTCACTATTCCTGTTCATCTTCCGCAGAAATTGCAAACTGGGCCAAACAGGAGGTTAAAGGGACTGACTCTCCAAGTCGGGAGAGTGTTAGTAAAGCGTCTGGAATGTTGCACCCGAGTACCAGGGTACGAAAACTGAGACATATTTGAACACGTCTCCCGATCACATGGTTGATCATACTCTGGGTTCCACATGCATGTTTTAGCTGAAGGAAGAATACCTAAAACCTGGGTAGTTGAAACCCGTGGAATGGGTACCATGCAATATGACTTCAAAGGGTCTTCATTTGCTCACCGAACCTCTCCAATCCTATCACTGCTGCGTTTATGCCCCTGTACACATGCTTGATTCTCTTTCGGAGACATAGCAATCCATAGGTTTTAAGATACTTACTAGTCAGGTACATTCTTAGGCGTTTAATATGCGGTGTTGAGTCCATTTCGTTGAGCAAGGAGTAGCTCTTGTGTATTCCATATTTGGCTTAAGGAACTTTATCTGTGCTCATTTCAATCTCTGGTTTTATGCAGCACCCCAACTCACCTTTCCCCTTAAGCAAGCATAAGTTGGTTTTCTAAATTTGAGACCCTGTTCTGTTCTGTAATTCAGTTCCTGTGTAGCCAAGTTTACATTCCGTGTATTACTGATATCTTATGATGTTTCTTTTTCTGTGTGACTTATTTCAGTTAGAATCATCGTACCTGAATCCACTCATTATGCTGCTACGGGCCTGATGACATAGATTTCATTGCTGAGTGATACTGCATTGTACGTAAGTACCACAAGTTCTTTATCCATTTTTCACTTTCTGCGATGTTGAACTTGTACGGTAAGCGAGGTTCTTGTAAACAGAGGCGTCCCAAACTTTGGGGTGGCTGTGTCTTTTTGATTTTAATTTCCCTAAGCTATAGGACCATAAGTGGAAGTGCCCTAGGCTCTGTTGCTTTGTTTTTTAGATGTTTCAGGAAACACCATACACTTCTCCCGAGTGTCTGTTGGCAATTTACATCCCGCCTATCAGCATAACAAGGCTCCCAGTTCTCCATGGCCTGTCCTGCCTTTCTGGATTTTACACTTTTTTCAGATGGCCCTTTTGACCGGGGGGAAGTGAGACTTCATTGTAGTGCAGATTTCCTTTGCAAGCTTGCTTGGTTGGCCAAAAAGGGCCTATGCGTTTTTTCCTGAATATATTCAGGAAAAAACGCATAGGCCCTTTTTGGCCAAGTGCATCATTGTGGACGTTCTGCCTCTTTTCCTATGCTTTCAATGCAATTCCAGTCTACCTCCTGAAATCGGTTTCCTGCAATTCTGCCCCGCTTTCAAGTCCTCTTGGCAGCCTTACTTCAGTCTATTTTTGGACGATAGCTGTCATTTATAACTCTGCAGGTTTGTGAATTACAGTTCTCCTGAGCTCCTTTCCTCAACTCGCTTTCTTTTGAGCTGGCCGCAACACCGCAGGATGGCTTCAGGCCCTAATCTGGTTCCGGCACGGCACGCTGAGCCTTTGGTTATTTCCTCTTCCTGGTGGGAAATGAGAGTTAAATTTGCCCGTCCAGACACCTCCAGCTAGTCTCTCATTGGTTCTCGCTATTCCTGTTCATCTTCCACAGAAATTGCAAACTGGGCCAAACAGGAGGTTAAAGGCACTGACTCTCCAAGTGGGGAGAGTGTTAGTAAAGCGTCTGGAATGTTGCACCCGAGTACCAGGGGAGGAAAACTGAGACATATTTGAACACGTCTCCCATTCACACGGTTGATCATACTCTGGGTTCCACATGCATGTTTTAGCTGAAGGAAGAATACCTTAAACCTGGAGAGTTGAGACCTGTGTAATGGGTACCATGCAATATGACTTCAAAGGGTCTTCATTTGCTCACCGAACCTCTCCAATCCTATCACTGCTGCGTTTATGCCCCTGTACACATGCTTGATTCTCTTTCGGAGACATAGCAATCCATAGGTTTTAAGATACTTACTAGTCAGGTACATTCTTAGGTGTTTAATATGCGGTGTTGAGTCCATTTCGTTGAGCAAGGAGTAGCTCTTGTCTATTCCATATTTGGCTTAAGGAACTTTATCTGTGCTCATTTCAATCTCTGGTTTTATGCAGCACCCCAACTCACCTTTACCCTTAAGTAAGCATAAGTTGGTTTTCTAATTTGAGACCCTGTTCTATTCTGTAATTGTGTTCCTGTGTAGCCAAGTTTACATTCCGTGTATTACTGATATCTTATGATGTTTCTTTTTCTGTGTGACTTATTTCAGTTAGAATCATCATACCTGAATCCACTCATTGTGCTGCGAAGGGCCTGATGACACAGATTTCATTGCTGAGTGATATTGCTTTGTAAGTAAATACCACAACTTCTTTATCCATTTTTCACTTTCTGCAATGTTGAACTTGTACTGTAAACGAGGTTCTTGTAAACAGAGGCGTACCAAACTTTGGGGTCGCTGTGTCTTTTTGATTTTAATTTCCCTAAGCTATAGGACCATAAGTGGAAGTGCCCTAGGCTCTGTTGCTTTGTTTTTTAGATGTTTCAGGAAACACCATACACTTCTCCTGAGTGTCTGTTGGCAATTTACATCCCGCCCATCAGCATAACAAGGCTCCCAGTTCTCCATGGCCTGTCCTGCCTTTCTGGATTTTACACTTTTTTCAGATGGCCCTTTTGACCGGGGGGAAGTGAGACTTCATTGTAGTGCAGATTTCCTTTGCAAGCTTGCTTGGTTGGCCAAAAAGGGCGTATGCGTTTTTTCCTGAATATATTCAGGAAAAAACGCATACGCCCTTTTTGGCCAAGTGCATCACTGTGGACGTTCTGCCTCTTTTCCTATGCTTGAAATGCAATTCCTGTCTACCTCCTGAAATCGGTTGCCTGCAATTCTGCCCCACTTTCAAGTCCTCTTGGCAGCCTTACTTCAGTCTATTTTTGGACGATAGCTGTCAGTTATAACTCTGCAGGTTTGTGAATTACAGTGCCCCTGAGCTCCTTTCTTCAACTCACTTTCTTGTGATCTGGCCGCAACCCCGCAGGATGTCTTCAGGCCCTAATATGGTTCCGGCATGGCACGCTGGCCCTTTGCTTAATTCCTCTTCCTGGTGGGAAATGAGAGTTAAATTTGCCCGTCCAGACACCTCCAGCTAGTCTCTCATTGGTTCTCGCTATTCCTGTTCATCTTCCGCAGGAATTGCAAACTGGGGCAAACAGGAGGTTAAAGGCGCTGACTCTCCAAGTAGGGAGAGTGTTAGTAAAGCTTCTGCAATGTTGCACCCGAGTACCAGGGGAGGAAAACTGAGACATATTTGAACACGTCTCCCGTTCACACGGTTGATCATACTCTGGGTTCCACATGCATGTTTTAGCTGAAGGAAGAATACCTTAAACCTGGAGAGTTGAGACCCGTGTAATGGGTACCATGCAATATGACTTCAAAGGGTCTTCATTTGCTCACCGAACCTCTCCAATCCTATCACTGCTGCGTTTATGCCCCTGTACACATGCTTGATTCTCTTTCGCAGACATAGCAATCCATAGGTTTTAAGATACTTACTAGTCAGGTACATTCTTAGGCGTTTAATATGCGGTGTTGAGTCCATTTCGTTGAGCAAGGAGTAGCTCTGGTCTATTCCATATTTGGCTTAAGGAACTTTATCTGTGCTCATTTCAATCTCTGGTTTTATGCAGCACCCCAACTCACCTTTACCCTTAAGCAAGCATAAGTTGGTTTTCTAAATTTGAGAACCTGTTCTGTTCTGTAATTCAGTTCCTGTGTAGCCAAGTTTACATTCCGTGTATTAGTGATATCTTATGATGTTTCTTTTTCCGTGTGACTTATTTCAGTTAGAATCATCATACCTGAATCCACTCATTGTGCTGTTAAGGACCTGATGACACAGATTTCATTGCTGAGTGATATTGCTTTGTAAGTAAATACCACAACTTCTTTATCCATTTTTCACTTTCTGCGATGTTGAACTTGTACTGTAAACGAGGTTCTTGTAAACAGAGGCGTCCCAAACTTTGGGGTGGCTGTGTCTTTTTGATTTTAATTTCCCTAAGCTATAGGACCATAAGTGGAAGTGCCCTAGGTTCTGTTGCTTTGTTTTTTAGATGTTTCAGGAAACACCATACACTTCTCCCGAGTTTGTTGGCAATTTACATCCCGCCAATCAGCATAACAAGGCTCCCAGTTCTCCATGGCCTGTCCTGCCTTTCTGGATTTTACACTTTTTTCAGATGGCCCTTTTGACCGGGGGGAAGTGAGACTTCATTGTAGTGCAGATTTCCTTTGCAAGCTTGCTTGGTTGGCCAAAAAGGGCGTATGCGTTTTTTCCTGAATATATTCAGGAAAAAACGCATACGCCCTTTTTGGCCAAGTGCATCATTGTGGACGTTCTGCCTCTTTTCCTATGCTTTCAATGCAATTCCAGTCTACCTCCTGAAATCGGTTTCCTGCAATTCTGCCCCGCTTTCAAGTCCTCTTGGCAGCCTTACTTCAGTCTATTTTTGGACGATAGCTGTCATTTATAACTCTGCAGGTTTGTGAATTACAGTGCCCCTGAGCTCCTTTCTTCAACTCGCTTTCTTTTGAGCTGGCCGCAACACCGCAGGATGGCTTCAGGCCCTAACCTGGTTCCGGTACGGCACGCTGAGCCTTTGGTTATTTCCTCTTCCTGGTGGGAAATGAGAGTTAAATTTGCCCGTCCAGACACCTCCAGCTAGCCTCTCATTGGTTCTCGCTATTCCTGTTCATCTTCCGCAGAAATTGCAAACTGGGCCAAACAGGAGGTTAAAGGCGCTGACTCTCCAAGTGGGGAGAGTGTTAGTAAAGCATCTGGAATGTTGCACCCGAGTACCAGGGGAGGAAAACTGAGACATATTTGAACACGTCTCCCGATCACATGGTTGATCATACTTGGGTTCCACATGCATGTTTTAGCTGAAGGAAGAATACCTTAAACCTGGAGAGTTGAGACCCGTGGAATGGGTACCATGCAATATGACTTCAAAGGGTCTTCATTTGCTCACCGAACCTCTCCAATCCTATCACTGCTGCGTTTATGCCCCTGTACACATGCTTGATTCTCTTTCGGAGACATAGCAATCCATAGGTTTTACGATACTTACTAGTCAGGTACATTCTTAGGCGTTTAATATGCGGTGTTGAGTCCATTTCGTTGAGCAAGGAGTAGCTCTTGTCTATTCCATATTTGGCCTAAGGAACTTTATCTGTGCTCATTTCAATCTCTGGTTTTATGCAGCACCCCAACTCACCTTTACCCTTAAGCAAGCATAAGTTGGTTTTCTAAATTTGAGACCCTGTTCTGTTCTGTAATTCAGTTCCTGTGTAGCCAAGTTTCCATTCCTTGTATTACTGATATCTTATGATGTTTCTTTTTCTGTGTGACTTATTTCAGTTAGAATCATCATACCTGAATCCACTCATTGTGCTGCTAAGGGCCTGATGACACAGATTTCATTGCTGAGTGATATTGCTTTGTAAGTAAATACCACAACTTCTTTATCCATTTTTCACTTTCTGCGATGTTGAACTTGTACTGTAAACGAGGTTCTTGTAAACAGAGGCGTCCCAAACTTTGGGGTGGCTGTGTCTTTTTGATTTTAATTTCCCTAAGCTATAGGACCATAAGTGGCAGTGCCCTAGGCTCTGTTGCTTTGTTTTTTAGATGTTTCAGGAAACACCATACACTTCTCCCGAGTGGTTGTTGGCAATTTACATCCCGCCCATCAGCATAACAAGGCTCCCAGTTCTCCATGGCCTGTCCTGCCTTTCTGGATTTTACACTTTTTTCAGATGGCCCTTTTGACCGGGGAGAAGTGAGACTTCATTGTAGTGCAGATTTCCTTTGCAAGCTTGCTTGGTTGGCCAAAAAGGGCGTATGCGTTTTTTCCTGAATATATTCAGGAAAAAACGCATACGCCCTTTTTGGCCAAGTGCATCATTGTGGACGTTCTGCCTCTTTTCCTATGCTTTCAATGCAATTCCAGTCTACCTCCTGAAATCGGTTTCCTGCAATTCTGCCCCGCTTTCAAGTCCTCTTGGCAGCCTTACTTCAGTCTATTTTTGGACGATAGCTGTCATTTATAACTCTGCAGGTTTGTGAATTACAGTGCCCCTGAGCTCCTTTCTTCAACTTGCTTTCTTGTGACCTGGCCGCAACACCGCAGGATGGCTTCAGGCCCTAATCTGGTTCCGGCACGGCATGCTGAGCCTTTGGTTATTTCCTCTTCCTGGTGGGAAATGAGAGTTAAATTTGCCCGTCCAGACACCTCCAGCTAGTCTCTCATTGGTTCTCGCTATTCCTGTTCATCTTCCGCAGAAATTGCAAACTGGGCCAAACAGGAGGTTAAAGGCGCTGACTCTCCAAGTGGGGAGAGTGTTAGTAAAGCGTCTGGAATGTTGCACCCGAGTACCAGGGGAGGAAAACTGAGACATATTTGAACACGTCTCCCGTTCACATGGTTGATCATACTTGGGTTCCACATGCATGTTTTAGCTGAAGGAAGAATACCTTAAACCTGGAGAGTTGAGACCCGTGTAATGGGTACCATGCAATATGACTTCAAAGGGTCTTCATTTGCTCACCGAACCTCTCCAATCCTATCACTGCTGTGTTTATGCCCCTGTACACATGCTTGATTCTCTTTCGGAGACATAGCAATCCATAGGTTTTAAGATACTTACTAGTCAGGTACATTCTTAGGCGTTTAATATGCGGTGTTGAGTCCATTTCGTTGAGCAAAGAGTAGCTCTTGTCTATTCCATATTTGACTTAAGGAACTTTATCTGTGCTCATTTCAATCTCTGGTTTTATGCAGCACCCCAACTCACCTTTACCCTTAAGCAAGCATAAGTTGGTTTTCTAAATTTGAGACCCTGTTCTGTTCTGTAATTCAGTTCCTGTGTAGCCAAGTTTACATTCCGTGTATTACTGATATCTTATGATGTTTCTTTTTCTGTGTGACTTACTTCAGTTAGAATCATCATACCTGAATCCACTCATTGTGCTGCTAAGGGCCTGATGACACAGATTTCATTGCTGAGTGATATTGTTTTGTAAGTAAATACCAAAACTTCTTTATCCATTTTTCACTTTCTGCGATGTTGAACTTGTACTGTAAACGAGGTTCTTGTAAACAGAGGCGTCCCAAACTTTGGGGTGGCTGTGTCTTTTTGATTTTAATTTCCCTAAGCTATAGGACCATAAGTGGAAGTGCCCTAGGTTCTGTTGCTTTGTTTTTTAGATGTTTCAGGAAACACCATACACTTCTCCCGAGTGGTTGTTGGCAATTTACATCCCGCCCATCAGCATAACAAGGCTCCCAGTTCTCCATGGCCTGTCCTGCCTTTCTGGATTTTGCACTTTTTTCAGATGGCCCTTTTGACCGGGGGGAAGTGAGACTTCATTGTAGTGCAGATTTCCTTTGCAAGCTTGCTTGGTTGACCAAAAAGGGCGTATGCGTTTTTTCCTGAATATATTCAGGAAAAAACGCATACGCCCTTTTTGGCCAAGTGCATCATTGTGGACGTTCTGCCTCTTTTCCTATGCTTTCAATGCAATTCCAGTCTACCTCCTGAAATCGGTTTCCTGCAATTCTGCCCCGCTTTCAAGTCCTCTTGGCAGCCTTACTTCAGTCTATTTTTGGACGATAGCTGTCATTTATAACTCTGCAGGTTTGTGAATTACAGTGCCCCTGAGCTCCTTTCTTCAACTCGCTTTCTTGTGACCTGGCCGCAACACCGCAGGATGGCTTCAGGCCCTAATCTGGTTCCGGCCCGGCCTGCTGAGCCTTTGGTTAATTCCTCTTCCTGGTGGGAAATGAGAGTTAAATTTGCCCGTCCAGACACCTCCAGCTAGCCTCTCATTGGTTCTCGCTATTCCTGTTCATCTTCCGCAGAAATTGCAAACTGGGCCAAACAGGATGTTAAAGGGACTGACTCTCCAAGTGGGGAGAGTGTTAGTAAAGCGTCTGGAATGTTGCACCCGAGTACCAGGGGAGGAAAACTGACACATATTTGAACACGTCTCCCGATCACATGGTTGATCATACTCTAGGTTCCACATGCATGTTTTAGCTGAAGGAAGAATACCTTAAACCTGGGTAGTTGAAACCCGTGGAATGGGTACCATGCAATATGACTTCAAAGGGTCTTCATTTGCTCACCGAACCTCTCCAATCCTATCACTGCTGCGTTTATGCCCCTGTACACATGCTTGATTCTCTTTCGGAGACATAGCAATCCATAGGTTTTAAGATACTTACTAGTCAGGTACATTCTTAGGCGTTTAATATGGGGTGTTGAGTCCATTTCGTTGAGCAAGGAGTAGCTCTTGTCTATTCCATATTTGGCTTAAGGAACTTTATCTGTGCTCATTTCAATCTCTGGTTTTATGCAGCACCCCAACTCACCTTTCCCCTTAAGCAAGAATAAGTTGGTTTTCTAAATTTGAGACCCTGTTCTGTTCTGTAATTCAGTTCCTGTGTAGCCAAGTTTACATTCCGTGTATTACTGATATCTTATGATGTTTCTTTTTCTGTGGGACTTATTTCAGTTAGAATCATCATACCTGAATCCACTCATTGTGCTGCTAAGGGCCTGATGACACAGATTTCATTGCTGAGTGATATTGCTTTGTAAGTAAATACCACAACTTCTTTATCCATTTTTCATTTTCTGCGATGTTGAACTTGTACTGTAAACGAGGTTCTTGTAAACAGAGGCGTCCCAAACTTTGGGGTGGCTGTGTCTTTTTGATTTTAATTTCCCTAAGCTATAGGACCATAAGTGGAAGTGCCCTAGGTTCTGTTGCTTTGTTTTTTAGATGTTTCAGGAAACACCATACACTTCTCCCGAGTGTCTGTTGGCAATTTCCATCCCGCCCATCAGCATAACAAGGCTCCCAGTTCTCCATGGCCTGTCCTGCCTTTTTGGATTTTACACTTTTTTCAGATGGTCCTTTTGACCGGGGGGAAGTGAGACTTCATTGTAGTGCAGATTTCCTTTGCAAGCTTGCTTGGTTGGCCAAAAAGGGCGTATGCGTTTTTTCCTGAATATATTCAGGAAAAAACGCATACGCCCTTCTTGGCCAAGTGCATCATTGTGGACGTTCTGCCTCTTTTCCTATGCTTTCAATGCAATTCTAGTCTACCTCCTGAAATCGGTTTCCTGCAATTCTGCCCCGCTTTCAAGTCCTCTTGGCAGCCTTACTTCAGTCTATTTTTGGACGATAGCTGTCATTTATAACTCTGCAGGTTTGTGAATTACAGTGCTCCTGAGCTCCTTTCTTCAACTCGCTTTCTTGTGACCTGGCCGCAACACCGCAGGATGGCTTCAGGCCCTAATCTGGTTCCGGCACGGCACGCTGAGCCTTTGGTTATTTCCTCTTCCTGGTGGGAAATGAGAGTTAAATTTGCCCGTCCAGACACCTCCAGCTAGTCTCTCATTGGTTCTCGCTATTCCTGTTCATCTTCCGCAGAAATTGCAAACTGGGCCAAACAGGAGGTTAAAGGCGCTGACTCTCCAAGTGGGGAGAGTGTTAGTAAAGCGTCTGGAATGTTGCACCCGAGTACCAGGGGAGGAAAACTGAGACATATTTGAACACGTCTCCCGTTCACATGGTTGATCATACTTGGGTTCCACATGCATGTTTTAGCTGAAGGAAGAATACCTTAAACCTGGAGAGTTGAGACCCGTGGAATGGGTACCATGCAATATGACTTCAAAGGGTCTTCATTTGCTCACCGAATCTCTCCAATCCTATCACTGCTGCGTTTATGTCCCTGTACACATGCTTGATTCTCTTTTGGAGACATAGCAATCCATAGGTTTTACGATACTTACTAGTCAGGTACATTCTTAGGCGTTTAATATGCGGTGTTGAGTCCATTTCGTTGAGCAAGGAGTAGCTCTTGTCTATTCCATATTTGACTTAAGGAACTTTATCTGTGCTCATTTCAATCTCTGGTTTTATGCAGCACTCCAACTCACCTTTACCCTTAAGCAAGCATAAGTTGGTTTTCTAAATTTGAGACCCTGTTCTGTTCTGTAATTCAGTTCCTGTGTAGCCAAGTTTACATTCCGTGTATTAGTGATATCTTATGGTGTTTCTTTTTCTGTGTGACTTAGTTCAGTTAGAATCATCATACCTGAATCCACTCATTGTGATGCTAAGGGCCTGATGACATAGATTTCATTGCTGAGTGATATTGCTTTGTAAGTAAATACCACAACTTTATCCATTTTTCACTTTCTGCGATGTTGAACTTGTACTGTAAACGAGGTTCTTGTAAACAGAGGCGTCCCAAACTTTGGGGTGGCTGTGTCTTTTTCATTTTAATTTCCCTAAGCTATAGGACCATAAGTGGCAGTTCCCTAGGCTCTGTTGCTTTGTTTTTTAGATGTTTCAGGAAACACCATACACTTCTCCCGAGTGTCTGTTGGCAATTTACATCCCGCCCATCAGCATAACAAGGCTCCCAGTTCTCCATGGCCTGTCCTGCCTTTCTGTATTTTACACTTTTTTCAGATGGCCCTTTTGACCGGGGGGAAGTGAGACTTCATTGTAGTGCAGATTTCCTTTGCAAGCTTGCTTGGTTGGCCAAAAAGGGCGTATGCGTTTTTTCCTGAATATATTCAGGAAAAAACGCATACGCCCTTTTTGGCCAAGTGCATCATTGTGGACGTTCTGCCTCTTTTCCTATGCTTTCAATGCAATTCCAGTCTACCTCCTGAAATCGGTTTCCTGCAATTCTGCCCCGCTTTCAAGTCCTCTTGGCAGCCTTACTTCAGTCTATTTTTGGACGATAGCTGTCATTTATAACTCTGCAGGTTTGTGAATTACAGTGCCCCTGAGCTCCTTTCTTCAACTCGCTTTCTTGTGACCTGGCCGCAACACCGCAGGATGGCTTCAGGGCTAATCTGGTTCTGGCCCGGCATGCTGAGCCTTTGGTTAATTCCTCTTCCTGGTGGGAAATGAGAGTTAAATTTGCCCGTCCAGACACCTCCAGCTAGCCTCTCATTGGTTCTCGCTATTCCTGTTCATCTTCCGCAGAAATTGCAAACTGGGCCAAACAGGAGGTTAAAGGGACTGACTCTCCAAGTGGGGAGAGTGTTAGTAAAGCGTCTGGAATGTTGCACCCGAGTACCAGGGGAGGAAAACTGAGACATATTTGAACACGTCTCCCGATCACATGGTTGATCATACTCTAGGTTCCACATGCATGTTTTAGCTGAAGGAAGAATACCTTAAACCTGGGTAGTTGAAACCCGTGGAATGGGTACCATGCAATATGACTTCAAAGGGTCTTCATTTGCTCACCGAACCTCTCCAATCCTATCACTGCTGCGTTTATGCCCCTGTACACATGCTTGATTCTCTTTTGGAGACATAGCACTCCATAGGTTTTAAGATACTTACAAGTCAGGTACATTCTTAGGCGTTTAATATGCGGTGTTGAGTCCATTTCGTTGAGCAAGGAGTAGCTCTTGTCTATTCCATATTTGGCTTAAGGAACTTTATCTGTGCTCATTTCAATCTCTGGTTTTATGCAGCACCCCAACTCACCTTTACCCTTAAGCAAGCATAAGTTGTTTTTGTAAATTTGAGACCCTGTTCTGTTCTGTAATTCAGTTCCTGTGTAGCCAAGTTTACATTCCATGTATTACTGATATCTTATGATGTTTCTTTTTCTGTGTGACTTACTTCAGTTAGAATCATCATACCTGAATCCACTCATTGTGCTGCTAAGGGCCTGATGACACAGATTTCATTGCTGAGTGATATTGCTTTGTAAGTAAATACCACAACTTCTTTATCCATTTTTCACTTTCTGCGATGTTGAACTTGTACTGTAAACGAGGTTCTTGTAAACAGAGCCGTTCCAAACTTTGGGGTGGCTGTGTCTTTTTGATTTTAATTTCCCTAACTATAGGACCATAAGTGGAAGTGCCCTAGGTTCTGTTGCTTTGTTTCTTAGATGTTTCAGGAAACACCATACACTTCTCCCGAGTGGTTGTTGGCAATTTACATCCCGCCCATCAGCATAACAAGGCTCCCAGTTCTCCATGGCCTGTCCTGCCTTTCTGGATTTTACACTTTTTTCAGATGGCCCTTTTGACCGGGGGGAAGTGAGACTTCATTGTAGTGCAGATTTCCTTTGCAAGCTTGCTTGGTTGGCCAAAAAGGGCGTATGCGTTTTTTCCTGAATATATTCAGGAAAAAACGCATACGCCCTTTTTGGCCAAGTGCATCATTGTGGACGTTCTGCCTCTTTTCCTATGCTTTCAATGCAATTCCAGTCTACCTCCTGAAATCGGTTTCATGCAATTCTGCCCCGCTTTCAAGTCCTCTTGGCAGCCTTACTTCAGTCTATTTTTGGACGATAGCTGTCATTTATAACTCTGCAGGTTTGTGAATTACAGTGCCCCTGAGCTGCTTTGTTCAACTCGCTTTCTTTTGAGCTGGCCGCAACACCGCAGGATGGCTTCAGGCCCTAATCTGGTTCCGGTACGGCACGCTGAGCCTTTGGTTATTTCCTCTTCCTGGTGGGAAATGAGAGTTAAATTTGCCCGTCCAGACACCTCCAGCTAGCCTCTCATTGGTTCTCGCTATTCCTGTTCATCTTCCGCAAAAATTGCAAACTGGGCCAAACAGGAGGTTAAAGGCGCTGACTCTCCAAGTGGGGAGAGTGTTAGTAAAGCGTCTGGAATGTTGCACCCGAGTACCAGGGGAGGAAAACTGAGACATATTTGAACACGTCTCCCGTTCACATGGTTGATCATACTTGGGTTCCACATGCATGTTTTAGCTGAAGGAAGAATACCTTAAACCTGGAGAGTTGAGACCCGTGTAATGGGTACCATGCAATATGACTTCAAAGGGTCTTCATTTGCTCACCGAACCTCTCCAATCCTATCACTGCTGCGTTTATGCCCCTGTACACATGCTTGATTCTCTTTTGGAGACATAGCAATCCATAGGTTTTACGATACTTACTAGTCAGGTACATTCTTAGGCGTTTAATATGCGGTGTTGAGTCCATTTCGTTGAGCAAGGAGTAGCTCTTGTCTATTCCATATTTGACTTAAGGAACTTTATCTGTGCTCATTTCAATCTCTGGTTTTATGCAGCACCCCAACTCACCTTTACCCTTAAGCAAGCATAAGTTGGTTTTCTAAATTTGAGACCCTGTTCTGTTCTGTAATTCAGTTCCTGTGTAGCCAAGTTTACATTCCGTGTATTAGTGATATCTTATGATGTTTCTTTTTCTGTGTGACTTATTTCAGTTAGAATCATCATACCTGAATCCACTCATTGTGATGCTAAGGGCCTGATGACATAGATTTCATTGCTGAGTGATATTGCTTTGTAAGTAAATACCACAACTTCTTTATCCATTTTTCACATTCTGCGATGATGAACTTGTACTTTAAACAAGGTTCTTGTAAACAGAGGCGTGCCAAACTTGGGGTGGCAGTGTCTTTTTGATTTTAATTTCCGTAAGCTATAGGACCATAAGTGGCAGTGCCCTAGGCTCTGTTGCTTTGTTTTTTAGATGTTTCAGGAAACACCATACACTTCTCCCGAGTGGTTGTTGGCAATTTACATCCCGCCCATCAGCATAACAAGGCTCCCAGTTCTCCATGGCCTGTCCTGCCTTTCTGGATTTTACACTTTTTTCAGATGGCCCTTTTGACCGGGGGGAAGTGAGACTTCATTGTAGTGCAGATTTCCTTTGCAAGCTTGCTTGGTTGGCCAAAAAGGGCGTATGCGTTTTTTCCTGAATATATTCAGGAAAAAACGCATACGCCCTTTTTGGCCAAGTGCATCATTGTGGACGGTCTGCCTCTTTTCCTATGCTTTCAATGCAATTCCAGTCTACCTCCTGAAATCGGTTTCCTGCAATTCTGCCCCGCTTTCAAGTCCTCTTGGCAGCCTTACTTCAGTCTATTTTTGGACGATAGCTGTCATTTATAACTCTGCAGGTTTGTGAATTACAGTGCCCCTGAGCTCCTTTCTTCAACTCGCTTTCTTGTGACCTGGCCGCAACACCGCAGGATGGCTTCAGGCCCTAATCTGGTTCTGGTACGGCACGCTGAGCCTTTGGTTATTTCCTCTTCCTGGTGGGAAATGAGAGTTAAATTTGCCCGTCCAGACACCTCCAGCTAGTCTCTCATTGGTTCTCGCTATTCCTGTTCATCTTCCGCAGAAATTGCAAACTGGGCCAAACAGGAGGTTAAAGGCGCTGACTCTCCAAGTGGGGAGAGTGTTAGTAAAGCGTCTGGAATGTTGCACCCGAGTACCAGGGGAGGAAAACTGAGACATATTTGAACACGTCTCCCGTTCACATGGTTGATCATACTTGGGTTCCACATGCATGTTTTAGCTGAAGGAAGAATACCTTAAACCTGGAGAGTTGAGACCCGTGTAATGGGTACCATGCAATATGACTTCAAAGGGTCTTCATTTGCTCACCGAACCTCTCCAATCCTATCACTGCTGCGTTTATGCCCCTGTACACATGCTTGATTCTCTTTTGGAGACATAGCAATCCATAGGTTTTACGATACTTACTAGTCAGGTACATTCTTAGGAGTTTAATATGCGGTGTTGAGTCCATTTCGTTGAGCAAGGAGTAGCTCTTGTCTATTCCATATTTGGCCTAAGGAACATTATCTGTGCTCATTTCAATCTCTGGTTTTATGCAGCACCCCAACTCACCTTTACCCTTAAGCAAGCATAAGTTGGTTTTCTAAATTTGAGACCCTGTTCTGTTCTGTAATTCAGTTCCTGTGTAGCCAAGTTTCCATTCCGTGTATTACTGATATCTTATGATGTTTCTTTTTCTGTGTGACTTATTTCAGTTAGAATCATCATACCTGAATCCACTCATTGTGCTGCTAAGGGCCTGATGACATAGATTTCATTGCTAAGTGATATTGCTTTGTAAGTGAATACCACAACTTCTTTATCCATTTTTCACTTTCTGCGATGTTGAACTTGTACTGTAAATGAGGTTCTTGTAAACAGAGGCGTCCCAAACTTTGGGGTGGCTGTGTCTTTTTGATTTTAATTTCCCTAAGCTATAGGACCATAAGTGGAAGTGCCCTAGGCTCTGTTGCTTTGTTTTTTAGATGTTTCAGGAAACACCATACACTTCTCCCAAGTGTCTGTTGGCAATTTACATCCCGCGCATCAGCATAACAAGGCTCCCAGTTCTCAATGGCCTGTTGCCTTTCTGGATTTTACACTTTTTTCAGATGGCCCTTTTGACCGGGGAGAAGTGAGACTTCATTGTAGTGCAGATTTCCTTTGCAAGCTTGCTTGGTTGGCCAAAAAGGGCGTATGCGTTTTTTCCTGAATATATTCAGGAAAAAACGCATACGCCCTTTTTGGCCAAGTGCATCATTGTGGACGTTCTGCCTCTTTTCCTATGCTTTCAATGCAATTCCAGTCTACCTCCTGAAATCGGTTTCCTGCAATTCTGCCCCGCTTTCAAGTCCTCTTGGCAGCCTTACTTCAGTCTATTTTTGGACGATAGCTGTCATTTATAACTCTGCAGGTTTGTGAATTACAGTGCCCCTGAGCTCCTTTCTTCAACTCGCTTTCTTGTGACCTGGCCGCAACACCGCAGGATGGCTTCAGGCCCTAATCTGATTCCGGCCCGGCATGCTGAGCCTTTGGTTAATTCCTCTTCCTGGTGGGAAATGAGAGTTAAATTTGCCCGTCCAGACACCTCCAGCTAGCCTCTCATTGGTTCTCGCTATTCCTGTTCATCTTCCGCAGAAATTGCAAACTGGGCCAAACAGGAGGTTAAAGGGACTGACTCTCCAAGTGGGGAGAGTGTTAGTAAAGCGTCTGGAATGTTGCACCCGAGTACCAGGGGAGGAAAACTGAGACATATTTGAACACGTCTCCCGATCACATGGTTGATCATACTCTAGGTTCCACATGCATGTTTTAGCTGAAGGAAGAATACCTTAAACCTGGGTAGTTGAAACCCGTGGAATGGGTACCATGCAATATGACTTCAAAGGGTCTTCATTTGCTCACCGAACCTCTCCAATCCTATCACTGCTGCGTTTATGCCCTGTACACATGCTTGATTCTCTTTTGGAGACATAGCAATCCATAGGTTTTAAGATACTTACTAGTCAGGTACATTCTTAGGCGTTTAATATGCGGTGTTGAGTCCATTTCGTTGAGCAAGGAGTAGCTCTTGTCTATTCCATATTTGGCTTAAGGAACTTTATCTGTGCTCATTTCAATCTCTGGTTTTATGCAGCACCCCAACTCACCTTTCCCCTTAAGCAAGAATAAGTAGGTTTTCTAAATTTGAGACCCTGTTCTGTTCTGTAATTCAGTTCCTGTGTAGCCAAGTTTACATTCCGTGTATTACTGATATCTTATGATGTTTCTTTTTCTGTGTGACTTATTTCAGTTAGAATCATCATACCTGAATCCACTCATTGTGCTGCTAAGGGCCTGATGACACAGATTTCATTGCTGAGTGATATTGCTTTGTAAGTAAATACCACAACTTCTTTATCCATTTTTCACTTTCTGCGATGTTGAACTTGTACTGTAAACGAGGTTCTTGTAAACAGAGGCGTCCCAAACTTTGGGGTGGCTGTGTCTTTTTGATTTTAATTTCCCTAAGCTATAGGACCATAAGTGGAAGTGCCCTAGGTTCTGTTGCTTTGTTTTTTAGATGTTTCAGGAAACACCATACACTTCTCCCGAGTGGTTGTTGGCAATTTACATCCCGCCCATCAGCATAACAAGGCTCCCAGTTCTCCATGGCCTGTCCTGCCTTTCTGGATTTTGCACTTTTTTCAGATGGCCCTTTTGACCGGGGGGAAGTGAGACTTCATTGTAGTGCAGATTTCCTTTGCAAGCTTGCTTGGTTGGCCAAAAAGGGCGTATGCGTTTTTTCCTGAATGTATTCAGGAAAAAACGCATACGCCCTTTTTGGCCAAGTGCATCATTGTGGACGTTCTGCCTCTTTTCCTATGCTTTCAATGCAATTCCAGTCTACCTCCTGAAATCGGTTTCCTGCAATTCTGCCCCGCTTTCAAGTCCTCTTGGCAGCCTTACTTCAGTCTATTTTTGGACGATAGCTGTCATTTATAACTCTGCAGGTTTGTGAATTACAGTGCCCCTGAGCTCCTTTCTTCAACTCGCTTTCTTTTGAGCTGGCCGCAACACCGCAGGATGGCTTCAGGCCCTAATCTGGTTCCGGTACGGCACGCTGAGCCTTTGGTTATTTCCTCTACCTGGTGGGAAATGAGAGTTAAATTTGCCTGTCCAGACACCTCCAGCTAGCCTCTCATTGGTTCTCGCTATTCCTGTTCATCTTCCGCAGAAATTGCAAACTGGGCCAAACAGGAGGTTAAAGGCACTGACTCTCCAAGTGGGGAGAGTGTTAGTAAAGCATCTGGAATGTTGCACCCGAGTACCAGGGGAGGAAAACTGAGACATATTTGAACACGTCTCCCGTTCACATGGTTGATCATACTTGGGTTCCACATGCATGTTTTAGCTGAAGGAAGAATACCTTAAACCTGGAGAGTTGAGACCCGTGTAATGGGTACCATGCAATATGACTTCAAAGGGTCTTCATTTGCTCACCGAACCTTTCCAATCCTATCACTGCTGCGTTTATGCCCCTGTACACATGCTTGATTCTCTTTCGGAGACATAGCAATCCATAGGTTTTACGATACTTACTAGTCAGGTACATTCTTACGCGTTTAATATGCGGTGTTGAGTCCATTTCGTTTAGCAAGGTGTAGCTCTTGTCTATTCCATATTTGGCCTAAGGAACTTTATCTGTGCTCATTTCAATCTCTGGTTTTATGCAGCACCCCAACTCACCTTTACCCTTAAGCAAGAATAAGTAGGTTTTCTAAATTTGAGACCCTGTTCTGTTCTGTAATTCAGTTCCTGTGTAGCCAAGTTTACATTCCGTGTATTACTGATATCTTATGATGTTTCTTTTTCTGTGTGACTTATTTCAGTTAGAATCATCATACCTGAATCCACTCATTGTGCTGCTAAGGGCCTGATGACACAGATTTCATTGCTGAGTGATATTGCTTTGTAAGTAAATACCACAACTTCTTTATCCATTTTTCACTTTCTGCGATGTTGAACTTGTACTGTAAACGAGGTTCTTGTAAACAGAGGCGTCCCAAACTTTGGGGTGGCTGTGTCTTTTTGATTTTAATTTCCCTAAGCTATAGGACCATAAGTGGAAGTGCCCTAGGTTCTGTTGCTTTGTTTTTTAGATGTTTCAGGAAACACCATACACTTCTCCCGAGTGGTTGTTGGCAATTTACATCCCGCCCATCAGCATAACAAGGCTCCCAGTTCTCCATGGCCTGTCCTGCCTTTCTGGATTTTGCACTTTTTTCAGATGGCCCTTTTGACCGGGGGGAAGTGAGACTTCATTGTAGTGCAGATTTCCTTTGCAAGCTTGCTTGGTTGGCCAAAAAGGGCGTATGCGTTTTTTCCTGAATATATTCAGGAAAAAACGCATACGCCCTTTTTGGCCAAGTGCATCATTGTGGACGTTCTGCCTCTTTTCCTATGCTTTCAATGCAATTCCAGTCTACCTCCTGAAATCGGTTTCCTGCAATTCTGCCCCGCTTTCAAGTCCTCTTGGCAGCCTTACTTCAGTCTATTTTTGGACGATAGCTGTCATTTATAACTCTGCAGGTTTGTGAATTACAGTGCCCCTGAGCTCCTTTCTTCAACTCGCTTTCTTTTGAGCTGGCCGCAACACCGCAGGATGGCTTCAGGCCCTAATCTGGTTCCGGTACGGCACGCTGAGCCTTTGGTTATTTCCTCTACCTGGTGGGAAATGAGAGTTAAATTTGCCCGTCCAGACACCTGCAGCTAGTCTCTCATTGGTTCTCGCTATTCCTGTTCATCTTCCGCAGAAATTGCAAACTGGGCCAAACAGGAGGTTAAAGGGACTGACTCTCCAAGTGGGGAGAGTGTTAGTAAAGCATCTGGAATGTTGCACCCGAGTACCAGGGGAGGAAAACTGAGACATATTTGAACACGTCTCCCGTTCACATGGTTGATCATACTTGGGTTCCACATGCATGTTTTAGCTGAAGGAAGAATACCTTAAACCTGGAGAGTTGAGACCCGTGTAATGGGTACCATGCAATATGACTTCAAAGGGTCTTCATTTGCTCACCGAACCTCTCCAATCCTATCACTGCTGCGTTTATGCCCCTGTACACATGCTTGATTCTCTTTCGGAGACATAGCAATCCATAGGTTTTACGATACTTACTAGTCAGGTACATTCTTACGCGTTTAATATGCGGTGTTGAGTCCATTTCGTTGAGCAAGGAGTAGCTCTTGTCTATTCCATATTTGGCCTAAGGAACTTTATCTGTGCTCATTTCAATCTCTGGTTTTATGCAGCACCCCAACTCACCTTTACCCTTAAGCAAGCATAAGTTGGTTTTCTAAATTTGAGACCCTGTTCTGTTCTGTAATTCAGTTCCTGTGTAGCCAAGTTTACATTCCGTGTATTACTGATATCTTATGATGTTTCTTTTTCTGTGTGACTTATTTCAGTTAGAATCATCATACCTGAATCCACTCATTGTGCTGCTAAGGGCCTGATGACACAGATTTCATTGCTGAGTGATATTGCTTTGTAAGTAAATACCACAACTTCTTTATCCATTTTTCACTTTCTGCGATGTTGAACTTGTACTGTAAACGAGGTTCTTGTATACAGAGGCGGCCCAAACTTTGGGGTGGCTGTGTCTTTTTGATTTTAATTTCCCTAAGCTATAGGACCATAAGTGGAAGTGCCCTAGGTTCTGTTGCTTTGTTTTTTAGATGTTTCAGGAAACACCATACACTTCTCCCGAGTGGTTGTTGGCAATTTACATCCCGCCCATCAGCATAACAAGGCTCCCAGTTCTCCATGGCCTGTCCTGCCTTTCTGGATTTTACACTTTTTTCAGATGGCCCTTTTGACCGGGGAGAAGTGAGACTTCATTGTAGTGCAGATTTCCTTTGCAAGCTTGCTTGGTTGGCCAAAAAGGGCGTATGCGTTTTTTCCTGAATATATTCAGGAAAAAACGCATACGCCCTTTTTGGCCAAGTGCATCATTGTGGACGTTCTGCCTCTTTTCCTATGCTTTCAATGCAATTCCAGTCTACCTCCTGAAATCGGTTTCCTGCAATTCTGCCCCGCTTTCAAGTCCTCTTGGCAGCCTTACTTCAGTCTATTTTTGGACGATAGCTGTCATTTATAACTCTGCAGGTTTGTGAATTACAGTGCCCCTGAGCTCCTTTCTTCAACTTGCTTTCTTGTGACCTGGCCGCAACACCGCAGGATGGCTTCAGGCCCTAATCTGGTTCCGGCACGGCACGCTGAGCCTTTGGTTATTTCCTCTTCCTGGTGGGAAATGAGAGTTATATTTGCCCGTCCAGACACCTCCAGCTAGCCTCTCATTGGTTCTCACTATTCCTGTTCATCTTCCGCAGAAATTGCAAACTGGGCCAAACAGGAGGTTAAAGGCGCTGACTCTCCAAGTGGGGAGAGTGTTAGTAAAGCGTCTGGAATGTTGCACCCGAGTACCAGGGGAGGAAAACTGAGACATATTTGAACACGTCTCCCGTTCACATGGTTGATCATACTTGGGTTCCACATGCATGTTTTAGCTGAAGGAAGAATACCTTAAACCTGGAGAGTTGAGACCCGTGTAATGGGTACCATGCAATGTGACTTCAAAGGGTCTTCATTTGCTCACCGAACCTCTCCAATCCTATCACTGCTGTGTTTATGCCCCTGTACACATGCTTCATTCTCTTTCGGAGACATAGCAATCCATAGGTTTTAAGATACTTACTAGTCAGGTACATTCTTAGGCGTTTAATATGCGGTGTTGAGTCCATTTCGTTGAGCAAGGAGTAGCTCTTGTCTATTCCATATTTGACTTAAGGAACTTTATCTGTGCTCATTTCAATCTCTGGTTTTATGCAGCACCCCAACTCACCTTTACCCTTAAGCAAGCATAAGTTGGTTTTCTAAATTTGAGACCCTGTTCTGTTCTGTAATTCAGTTCCTGTGTAGACAAGTTTACATTCCGTGTATTACTGATATCTTATGATGTTTCTTTTTCTGTGTGACTTACTTCAGTTAGAATCATCATACCTGAATCCACTCATTGTGCTGCTAAGGGCCTGATGACACAGATTTCATTGCTGAGTGATATTGCTTTGTAAGTAAATACCACAACTTCTTTATCCATTTTTCACTTTCTGCGATGTTGAACTTGTACTGTAAACGAGGTTCTTGTAAACAGAGCCGTTCCAAACTTTGGGGTGGCTGTGTCTTTTTGATTTTAATTTCCCTAACTATAGGACCATAAGTGGAAGTGCCCTAGGTTCTGTTGCTTTGTTTTTTAGATGTTTCAGGAAACACCATACACTTCTCCCGAGTGGTTGTTGGCAATTTACATCCCGCCCATCAGCATAACAAGGCTCCCAGTTCTCCATGGCCTGTCCTGCCTTTCTGGATTTTACACTTTTTTCAGATGGCCCTTTTGACCGGGGGGAAGTGAGACTTCATTGTAGTGCAGATTTCCTTTGCAAGCTTGCTTGGTTGGCCAAAAAGGGCGTATGCGTTTTTTCCTGAATATATTCAGGAAAAAACGCATACGCCCTTTTTGGCCAAGTGCATCATTGTGGACGTTCTGCCTCTTTTCCTATGCTTTCAATCCAATTCCAGTCTACCTCCTGAAATCGGTTTCCTGCAATTCTGCCCCGCTTTCAAGTCCTCTTGGCAGCCTTACTTCAGTCTATTTTTGGACGATAGCTGTCATTTATAACTCTGCAGGTTTGTGAATTACAGTGCCCCTGAGCTCCTTTCTTCAACTCGCTTTCTTGTGACCTGGCCGCAACACCGCAGGATGGCTTCAGGCCCTAATCTGGTTCCGGCCCGGCCTGCTGAGCCTTTGGTTAATTCCTCTTCCTGGTGGGAAATGAGAGTTAAATTTGCCCGTCCAGACACCTCCAGCTAGCCTCTCATTGGTTCTCGGTATTCCTGTCATCTTCCGCAGAAATTGCAAACTGGGCCAAACAGGATGTTAAATGGACTGACTCTCCAAGTGGGGAGAGTGTTAGTAAAGCGTCTGGAATGTTGCACCCGAGTACCAGGGGAGGAAAACTGAGACATATTTGAACACGTCTCCCGATCACATGGTTGATCATACTCTAGGTTCCACATGCATGTTTTAGCTGAAGGAAGAATACCTTAAACCTGGGTAGTTGAAACCCGTGGAATGGGTACCATGCAATATGACTTCAAAGGGTCTTCATTTGCTCACCGAACCTCTCCAATCCTATCACTGCTGCGTTTATGCCCCTGTACACATGCTTGATTCTCTTTCGGAGACATAGCAATCCATAGGTTTTAAGATACTTACTAGTCAGGTACATTCTTAGGCGTTTAATATGCGGTGTTGAGTCCATTTCGTTGAGCAAGGAGTAGCTCTTGTCTATTCCATATTTGGCTTAAGGAACTTTATCTGTGCTCATTTCAATCTCTGGTTTTATGCAGCACCCCAACTCACCTTTACCCTTAAGCAAGAATAAGTTGGTTTTCTAAATTTGAGACCCTGTTCTGTTCTGTAATTCAGTTCCTGTGTAGCCAAGTTTACATTCCGTGTATTACTGATATCTTATGATGTTTCTTTTTCTGTGTGACTTATTTCAGTTAGAATCATCATACCTGAATCCACTCATTGTGCTGCTAAGGGCCTGATGACACAGATTTCATTGCTGAGTGATATTGCTTTGTAAGTAAATACCACAACTTCTTTATCCATTTTTCATTTTCTGCGATGTTGAACTTGTACTGTAAACGAGGTTCTTGTAAACAGAGGCGTCCCAAACTTTGGGGTGGCTGTGTCTTTTTGATTTTAATTTCCCTAAGCTATAGGACCATAAGTGGAAGTGCCCTAGGTTCTGTTGCTTTGTTTTTTAGATGTTTCAGGAAACACCATACACTTCTCCCGAGTGTCTCTTGGCAATTTCCATCCCACCCATCAGCATAACAAGGCTCCCAGTTCTCCATGGCCTGTCCTGCCTTTTTGGATTTTACACTTTTTTCAGATCGTCCTTTTGACCGGGGGGAAGTGAGACTTCATTGTAGTGCAGATTTCCTTTGCAAGCTTGCTTGGTTGGCCAAAAAGGGCGTATGCGTTTTTTCCTGAATATATTCAGGAAAAAACGCATACGCCCTTCTTGGCCAAGTGCATCATTGTGGACGTTCTGCCTCTTTTCCTATGCTTTCAATGCAATTCCAGTCTACCTCCTGAAATCGGTTTCCTGCAATTCTGCCCCGCTTTCAAGTCCTCTTGGCAGCCTTACTTCAGTCTATTTTTGGACGATAGCTGTCATTTATAACTCTGCAGGTTTGTGAATTACAGTGCCCCTGAGCTCCTTTCTTCAACTCGCTTTCTTTTGAGCTGGCCGCAACACCGCAGGATGGCTTCAGGCCCTAATCTGGTTCCGGTACGGCACGCTGAGCCTTTGGTTATTTCCTCTTCCTGGTGGGAAATGAGAGTTAAATTTGCCCGTCCAGACACCTCCAGCTAGCCTCTCATTGGTTCTCGCTATTCCTGTTCATCTTCCGCAGAAATTGCAAACTGGGCCAAACAGGAGGTTAAAGGCGCTGACTCTCCAAGTGGGGAGAGTGTTAGTAAAGCATCTGGAATGTTGCACCCGAGTACCAGGGGAGGAAAACTGAGACATATTTGAACACGTCTCCCGTTCACATGGTTGATCATACTTGGGTTCCACATGCATGTTTTAGCTGAAGGAAGAATACCTTAAACCTGGAGAGTTGAGACCCGTGTAATGGGTACCATGCAATATGACTTCAAAGGGTCTTCATTTGCTCACCGAACCTCTCCAATCCTATCACTGCTGCGTTTATGCCCCTGTACACATGCTTGATTCTCTTTCGGAGACATAGCAATCCATAGGTTTTACGATACTTACTAGTCAGGTACATTCTTACGCGTTTAATATGCGGTGTTGAGTCCATTTTGTTGAGCAAGGAGTAGCTCTTGTCTATTCCATATTTGGCCTAAGGAACTTTATCTGTGCTCATTTCAATCTCTGGTTTTATGCAGCACCCCAACTCACCTTTACCCTTAAGCAAGCATAAGTTGGTTTTCTAAATTTGAGACCCTGTTCTGTTCTGTAATTCAGTTCCTGTGTAGCCAAGTTTACATTCCGTGTATTACTGATATCTTATGATGTTTCTTTTTCTGTGTGACTTATTTCAGTTAGAATCATCATACCTGAATCCACTCATTGTGCTGCTAAGGGCCTGATGACACAGATTTCATTGCTGAGTGATATTGCTTTGTAAGTAAATACCACAACTTCTTTATCCATTTTTCACTTTCTGCGATGTTGAACTTGTACTGTAAACGAGGTTCTTGTATACAGAGGCGGCCCAAACTTTGGGGTGGCTGTGTCTTTTTGATTTTAATTTCCCTAAGCTATAGGACCATAAGTGGAAGTGCCCTAGGTTCTGTTGCTTTGTTTTTTAGATGTTTCAGGAAACACCATACACTTCTCCCGAGTGGTTGTTGGCAATTTACATCCCGCCCATCAGCATAACAAGGCTCCCAGTTCTCCATGGCCTGTCCTGCCTTTCTGGATTTTACACTTTTTTCAGATGGCCCTTTTGACCGGGGAGAAGTGAGACTTCATTGTAGTGCAGATTTCCTTTGCAAGCTTGCTTGGTTGGCCAAAAAGGGCGTATGCGTTTTTTCCTGAATATATTCAGGAAAAAACGCATACGCCCTTTTTGGCCAAGTGCATCATTGTGGACGTTCTGCCTCTTTTCCTATGCTTTCAATGCAATTCCAGTCTACCTCCTGAAATCGGTTTCCTGCAATTCTGCCCCGCTTTCAAGTCCTCTTGGCAGCCTTACTTCAGTCTATTTTTGGACGATAGCTGTCATTTATAACTCTGCAGGTTTGTAAATTACAGTGCCCCTGAGCTCCTTTCTTCAACTTGCTTTCTTGTGACCTGGCCGCAACACCGCAGGATGGCTTCAGGCCCTAATCTGGTTCCGGCACGGCACGCTGAGCCTTTGGTTATTTCCTCTTCCTGGTGGGAAATGAGAGTTATATTTGCCCGTCCAGACACCTCCAGCTAGTCTCTCATTGGTTCTCACTATTCCTGTTCATCTTCCGCAGAAATTGCAAACTGGGCCAAACAGGAGGTTAAAGGCGCTGACTCTCCAAGTGGGGAGAGTGTTAGTAAAGCGTCTGGAATGTTGCACCCGAGTACCAGGGGAGGAAAACTGAGACATATTTGAACACGTCTCCCGTTCACATGGTTGATCATACTTGGGTTCCACATGCATGTTTTAGCTGAAGGAAGAATACCTTAAACCTGGAGAGTTGAGACCCGTGTAATGGGTACCATGCAATATGACTTCAAAGGGTCTTCATTTGCTCACCGAACCTCTCCAATCCTATCACTGCTGTGTTTATGCCCCTGTACACATGCTTGATTCTCTTTCGGAGACATAGCAATCCATAGGTTTTAAGATACTTACTAGTCAGGTACATTCTTAGGCGTTTAATATGCGGTGTTGAGTCCATTTCGTTGAGCAAGGAGTAGCTCTTGTCTATTCCATATTTGACTTAAGGAACTTTATCTGTGTTCATTTCAATCTCTGGTTTTATGCAGCACCCCAACTCACCTTTACCCTTAAGCAAGCATAAGTTGGTTTTCTAAATTTGAGACCCTGTTCTGTTCTGTAATTCAGTTCCTGTGTAGCCAAGTTTACATTCCGTGTATTACTGATATCTTATGATGTTTCTTTTTCTGTGTGACTTACTTCAGTTAGAATCATCATACCTGAATCCACTCATTGTGCTGCTAAGGGCCTGATGACACAGATTTCATTGCTGAGTGATATTGCTTTGTAAGTAAATACCACAACTTCTTTATCCATTTTTCACTTTCTGCGATGTTGAACTTGTACTGTAAACGAGGTTCTTGTAAACAGAGCCGTTCCAAACTTTGGGGTGGCTGTGTCTTTTTGATTTTAATTTCCCTAACTATAGGACCATAAGTGGAAGTGCCCTAGGTTCTGTTGCTTTGTTTTTTAGATGTTTCAGGAAACACCATACACTTCTCCCGAGTGGTTGTTGGCAATTTACATCCCGCCCATCAGCATAACAAGGCTCCCAGTTCTCCATGGCCTGTCCTGCCTTTCTGGATTTTACACTTTTTTCAGATGGCCCTTTTGACCGGGGGGAAGTGAGACTTCATTGTAGTGCAGATTTCCTTTGCAAGCTTGCTTGGTTGGCCAAAAAGGGCGTATGCGTTTTTTCCTGAATATATTCAGGAAAAAACGCATACGCCCTTTTTGGCCAAGTGCATCATTGTGGACGTTCTGCCTCTTTTCCTATGCTTTCAATGCAATTCCAGTCTACCTCCTGAAATCGGTTTCCTGCAATTCTGCCCCGCTTTCAAGTCCTCTTGGCAGCCTTACTTCAGTCTATTTTTGGACGATAGCTGTCATTTATAACTCTGCAGGTTTGTGAATTACAGTGCCCCTGAGCTCCTTTCTTCAACTCGCTTTCTTGTGACCTGGCCGCAACACCGCAGGATGGCTTCAGGCCCTAATCTGGTTCCGGCCCGGCCTGCTGAGCCTTTGGTTAATTCCTCTTCCTGGTGGGAAATGAGAGTTAAATTTGCCCGTCCAGACACCTCCAGCTAGCCTCTCATTGGTTCTCGCTATTCCTGTTCATCTTCCGCAGAAATTGCAAACTGGGCCAAACAGGTTGTTAAAGGGACTGACTCTCCAAGTGGGGAGAGTGTTAGTAAAGCGTCTGGAATGTTGCACCCGAGTACCAGGGGAGGAAAACTGAGACATATTTGAACACGTCTCCCGATCACATGGTTGATCATACTCTAGGTTCCACATGCATGTTTTAGCTGAAGGAAGAATACCTTAAACCTGGGTAGTTGAAACCCGTGGAATGGGTACCATGCAATATGACTTCAAAGGGTCTTCATTTGCTCACCGAACCTATCCAATCCTATCACTGCTGCGTTTATGCCCCTGTACACATGCTTGATTCTCTTTCGGAGACATAGCAATCCATAGGTTTTAAGATACTTACTAGTCAGGTACATTCTTAGGCGTTTAATATGCGGTGTTGAGTCCATTTCGTTGAGCAAGGAGTAGCTCTTGTCTATTCCATATTTGGCTTAAGGAACTTTATCTGTGCTCATTTCAATCTCTGGTTTTATGCAGCACCCCAACTCACCTTTACCCTTAAGCAAGAATAAGTTGGTTTTCTAAATTTGAGACCCTGTTCTGTTCTGTAATTCAGTTCCTGTGTAGCCAAGTTTACATTCCGTGTATTACTGATAACTTATGATGTTTCTTTTTCTGTGTGACTTATTTCAGTTAGAATCATCATACCTGAATCCACTCATTGTGCTGCTAAGGGCCTGATGACACAGATTTCATTGCTGAGTGATATTGCTTTGTAAGTAAATACCACAACTTCTTTATCCATTTTTCATTTTCTGCGATGTTGAACTTGTACTGTAAACGAGGTTCTTGTAAACAGAGGCGTCCCAAACTTTGGGGTGGCTGTGTCTTTTTGATTTTAATTTCCCTAAGCTATAGGACCATAAGTGGAAGTGCCCTAGGTTCTGTTGCTTTGTTTTTTAGATGTTTCAGGAAACACCATACACTTCTCCCGAGTGGTTGTTGGCAATTTCCATCCCGCCCATCAGCATAACAAGGCTCCCAGTTCTCCATGGCCTGTCCTGCCTTTTTGGATTTTACACTTTTTTCAGATGGTCCTTTTGACCGGGGGGAAGTGAGACTTCATTGTAGTGCAGATTTCCTTTGCAAGCTTGCTTGGTTGGCCAAAAAGGGCGTATGCGTTTTTTCCTGAATATATTCAGGAAAAAACGCATACGCCCTTCTTGGCCAAGTGCATCATTGTGGACGTTCTGCCTCTTTTCCTATGCTTTCAATGCAATTCCAGTCTACCTCCTGAAATCGGTTTCCTGTAATTCTGCCCCGCTTTCAAGTCCTCTTGGCAGCCTTACTTCAGTCTATTTTTGGACGATAGCTGTCATTTATAACTCTGCAGGTTTGTGAATTACAGTGCCCCTGAGCTCCTTTCTTCAACTCGCTTTCTTGTGACCTGGCCGCAACACCGCAGGATGGCTTCAGGCCCTAATCTGGTTCCGGCACGGCACGCTGAGCCTTTGGTTATTTCCTCTTCCTGGTGGGAAATGAGAGTTAAATTTGCCCGTCCAGACACCTCCAGCTAGTCTCTCATTGGTTCTCGCTATTCCTGTTCATCTTCCGCAGAAATTGCAAACTGGGCCAAACAGGAGGTTAAAGGTGCTGACTCTCCAAGTAGGGAGAGTGTTAGTAAAGCGTCTGGAATGTTGCACCCGAGTACCAGGGGAGGAAAACTGAGACATATTTGAACACGTCTCCCGTTCACATGGTTGATCATACTTGGGTTCCACATGCATGTTTTAGCTGAAGGAAGAATACCTTAAACCTGGAGAGTTAAGACCCGTGTAATGGGTACCATGCAATATGACTTCAAAGGGTCTTCATTTGCTCACCGAACCTCTCCAATCCTATCACTGCTGCGTTTATGCCCCTGTACACATGCTTGATTCTCTTTCGGAGACATAGCAATCCATAGGTTTTAAGATACTTACTAGTCAGGTACATTCTTAGGCGTTTAATATGCGGTGTTGAGTCCATTTCGTTGAGCAAGGAGTAGCTCTTGTCTATTCCATATTTGACTTAAGGAACTTTATCTGTGCTCATTTCAATCTCTGGTTTTATGCAGCACCCCAACTCACCTTTCCCCTTAAGCAAGCATAAGTTGGTTTTCTAAATTTGAGACCCTGTTCTGTTCTGTAATTCAGTTCCTGTGTAGCCAAGTTTACATTCCGTGTATTACTGATATCTTATGATGTTTCTTTTTCTGTGTGACTTACTTCAGTTAGAATCATCATACCTGAATCCACTCATTGTGCTGCTAAGGGCCTGATGACACAGATTTCATTGCTGAGTGATATTGCTTTGTAAGTAAATACCACAACTTCTTTATCCATTTTTCACTTTCTGCGATGTTGAACTTGTACTGTAAACGAGGTTCTTGTAAACAGAGCCGTTCCAAACTTTGGGGTGGCTGTGTCTTTTTGATTTTAATTTCCCTAAGCTATAGGACCATAAGTGGAAGTGCCCTAGGTTCTGTTGCTTTGTTTTTTAGATGTTTCAGGAAACACCATACACTTCTCCCGAGTGGTTGTTGGCAATTTACATCCCGCCCATCAGCATAACAAGGCTCCCAGTTCTCCATGGCCTGTCCTGCCTTTCTGGATTTTACACTTTTTTCAGATGGCCCTTTTGACCGGGGGGAAGTGAGACTTCATTGTAGTGCAGATTTCCTTTGCAAGCTTGCTTGGTTGGCCAAAAAGGGCGTATGCGTTTTTTCCTGAATATATTCAGGACAAAACGCATACGCCCTTTTTGGCCAAGTGCATCATTGTGGACGTTCTGCCTCTTTTCCTATGCTTTCAATGCAATTCCAGTCTACCTCCTGAAATCGGTTTCCTGCAATTCTGCCCCGTTTTCAAGTCCTCTTGGCAGCCTTACTTCAGTCTATTTTTGGACGATAGCTGTCATTTATAACTCTGCAGGTTTGTGAATTACAGTGCCCCTGAGCTGCTTTGTTCAACTCGCTTTCTTTTGAGCTGGCCGCAACACCGCAGGATGGCTTCAGGCCCTAATCTGGTTCCGGTACGGCACGCTGAGCCTTTGGTTATTTCCTCTTCCTGGTGGGAAATGAGAGTTAAATTTGCCCGTCCAGACACCTCCAGCTAGCCTCTCATTGGTTCTCGCTATTCCTGTTCATCTTCCGCAGAAATTGCAAACTGGGCCAAACAGGAGGTTAAAGGCGCTGACTCTCCAAGTGGGGAGAGTGTTAGTAAAGCGTCTGGAATGTTGCACCCGAGTACCAGGGGAGGAAAACTGAGACATATTTGAACACGTCTCCCGTTCACATGGTTGATCATACTTGGGTTCCACATGCATGTTTTAGCTGAAGGAAGAATACCTTAAACCTGGAGAGTTGAGACCCGTGGAATGGGTACCATGCAATATGACTTCAAAGGGTCTTCATTTGCTCACCGAATCTCTCCAATCCTATCACTGCTGCGTTTATGCCCCTGTACACATGCTTGATTCTCTTTTGGAGACATAGCAATCCATAGGTTTTAAGATACTTACTAGTCAGGTACATTCTTAGGCGTTTAATATGCGGTGTTGAGTCCATTTCGTTGAGCAAGGAGTAGCTCTTGTCTATTCCATATTTGGCTTAAGGAACTTTATCTGTGCTCATTTCAATCTCTGGTTTTATGCAGCACCCCAACTCACCTTTCCCCTTAAGCAAGCATAAGTTGGTTTTCTAAATTTGAGACCCTGTTCTGTTTTGGAATTCAGTTCCTGTGTAGCCAAGTTTACATTCCGTGTATTAGTGATATCTTATGATGTTTCTTTTTCTGTGTGACTTAGTTCAGTTAGAATCATCATACCTGAATCCACTCATTGTGATGCTAAGGGCCTGATGACATAGATTTCATTGCTGAGTGATATTGCTTTGTAAGTAAATACCACAACTTTATCCATTTTTCACTTTCTGCGATGTTGAACTTGTACTGTAAACGAGGTTCTTGTAAACAGAGGCGTCCCAAACTTTGGGGTGGCTGTGTCTTTTTCATTTTAATTTCCCTAAGCTATAGGACCATAAGTGGCAGTTCCCTAGGCTCTGTTGCTTTGTTTTTTAGATGTTTCAGGAAACACCATACACTTCTCCCGAGTGTCTGTTGGCAATTTACATCCCGCCCATCAGCATAACAAGGCTCCCAGTTCTCCATGGCCTGTCCTGCCTTTCTGGATTTTACACTTTTTTCAGATGGCCCTTTTGACTGGGGGGAAGTGAGACTTCATTGTAGTGCAGATTTCCTTTGCAAGCTTGCTTGGTTGGCCAAAAAGGGCGTATGCGTTTTTTCCTGAATATATTCAGGAAAAAACGCATACGCCCTTTTTGGCCAAGTGCATCATTGTGGACGTTCTGCCTCTTTTCCTATGCTTTCAATGCAATTCCAGTCTACCTCCTGAAATCGGTTTCCTGCAATTCTGCCCCGCTTTCAAGTCCTCTTGGCAGCCTTACTTCAGTCTATTTTTGGACGATAGCTGTCATTTATAACTCTGCAGGTTTGTGAATTACAGTGCCCCTGAGCTCCTTTCTTCAACTCGCTTTCTTGTGACCTGGCCGCAACACCGCAGGATGGCTTCAGGGCTAATCTGGTTCCGGCCCGGCATGCTGAGCCTTTGGTTAATTCCTCTTCCTGGTGGGAAATGAGAGTTAAATTTGCCCGTCCAGACACCTCCAGCTAGCCTCTCATTGGTTCTCGCTATTCCTGTTCATCTTCCGCAGAAATTGCAAACTGGGCCAAACAGGAGGTTAAAGGGACTGACTCTCCAAGTGGGGAGAGTGTTAGTAAAGCGTCTGGAATGTTGCACCCGAGTACCAGGGGAGGAAAACTGAGACATATTTGAACACGTCTCCCGTTCACATGGTTGATCATACTTGGGTTCCACATGCATGTTTTAGCTGAAGGAAGAATACCTTAAACCTGGAGAGTTGAGACCTGTTTAATGGGTACCATGCAATATGACTTCAAAGGGTCTTCATTTGCTCACCGAACCTCTCCAATCCTATCACTGCTGTGTTTATGCCCCTGTACACATGCTTGATTCTCTTTTGGAGACATAGCAATCCATAGGTTTTACGATACTTACTAGTCAGGTACATTCTTAGGCGTTTAATATGCGGTGTTGAGTCCATTTCGTTGAGCAAGGAGTAGCTCTTGTCTATTCCATATTTGACTTAAGGAACTTTATCTGTGCTCATTTCAATCTCTGGTTTTATGCAGCACCCCAACTCACCTTTACCCTTAAGCAAGCATAAGTTGGTTTTCTAAATTTGAGACCCTGTTCTGTTCTGTAATTCAGTTCCTGTGTAGCCAAGTTTACATTCCATGTATTACTGATATCTTATGATGTTTCTTTTTCTGTGTGACTTACTTCAGTTAGAATCATCATACCTGAATCCACTCATTGTGCTGCTAAGGGCCTGATGACACAGATTTCATTGCTGAGTGATATTGCTTTGTAAGTAAATACCACAACTTCTTTATCCATTTTTCACTTTCTGCGATGTTGAACTTGTACTGTAAACGAGGTTCTTGTAAACAGAGGCGTCCCAAACTTTGGGGTGGCTGTGTCTTTTTGATTTTAATTTCCCTAAGCTATAGGACCATAAGTGGAAGTGCCCTAGGTTCTGTTGCTTTGTTTTTTAGATGTTTCAGGAAACACCATACACTTCTCCCGAGTGGTTGTTGGCAATTTACATCCCGCCCATCAGCATAACAAGGCTCCCAGTTCTCCATGGCCTGTCCTGCCTTTCTGGATTTTACACTTTTTTCAGATGGCCCTTTTGACCGGGGGGAAGTGAGACTTCATTGTAGTGCAGATTTCCTTTGCAAGCTTGCTTGGTTGGCCAAAAAGGGCGTATGCGTTTTTTCCTGAATATATTCAGGAAAAAACGCATACGCCCTTTTTGGCCAAGTGCATCATTGTGGACGTTCTGCCTCTTTTCCTATGCTTTCAATGCAATTCCAGTCTACCTCCTGAAATCGGTTTCCTGCAATTCTGCCCCGCTTTCAAGTCCTCTTGGCAGCCTTACTTCAGTCTATTTTTGGACGATAGCTGTCATTTATAACTCTGCAGGTTTGTGAATTACAGTGCCCCTGAGCTCCTTTCTTCAACTCGCTTTCTTGTGACCTGGCCGCAACACCGCAGGATGGCTTCAGGCCCTAATCTGGTTCCGGCCCGGCCTGCTGAGCCTTTGGTTAATTCCTCTTCCTGGTGGGAAATGAGAGTTAAATTTGCCCGTCCAGACACCTCCAGCTAGCCTCTCATTGGTTCTCGCTATTCCTGTTCATCTTCCGCAGAAATTACAAACTGGGCCAAACAGGATGTTAAAGGGACTGACTCTCCAAGTGGGGAGAGTGTTAGTAAAGCGTCTGGAATGTTGCACCCGAGTACCAGGGGAGGAAAACTGAGACATATTTGAACACGTCTCCCGATCACATGGTTGATCATACTCTAGGTTCCACATGCATGTTTTAGCTGAAGGAAGAATACCTTAAACCTGGGTAGTTGAAACCCGTGGAATGGGTACCATGCAATATGACTTCAAAGGGTCTTCATTTGCTCACCGAACCTCTCCAATCCTATCACTGCTGCGTTTATGCCCCTGTACACATGCTTGATTCTCTTTCGGAGACATAGCAATCCATAGGTTTTAAGATACTTACTAGTCAGGTACATTCTTAGGCGTTTAATATGCGGTGTTGAGTCCATTTCGTTGAGCAAGGAGTAGCTCTTGTCTATTCCATATTTGGCTTAAGGAACTTTATCTGTGCTCATTTCAATCTCTGGTTTATGCAGCACCCCAACTCACCTTTACCCTTAAGCAAGAATAAGTTGGTTTTCTAAATTTGAGACCCTGTTCTGTTCTGTAATTCAGTTCCTGTGTAGCCAAGTTTACATTCCGTGTATTACTGATATCTTATGATGTTTCTTTTTCTGTGTGACTTATTTCAGTTAGAATCATCATACCTGAATCCACTCATTGTGCTGCTAAGGGCCTGATGACACAGATTTCATTGCTGAGTGATATTGCTTTGTAAGTAAATACCACAACTTCTTTATCCATTTTTCATTTTCTGCGATATTGAACTTGTACTGTAAACGAGGTTCTTGTAAACAGAGGCGTCCCAAACTTTGGGGTGGCTGTGTCTTTTTGATTTTAATTTCCCTAAGCTATAGGACCATAAGTGGAAGTGCCCTAGGTTCTGTTGCTTTGTTTTTTAGATGTTTCAGGAAACACCATACACTTCTCCCGAGTGTCTGTTGGCAATTTCCATCCCGCCCATCAGCATAACAAGGCTCCCAGTTCTCCATGGCCTGTCCTGCCTTTCTGGATTTTACACTTTTTTCAGATGGCCCTTTTGACCGGGGGGAAGTGAGACTTCATTGTAGTGCAGATTTCCTTTGCAAGCTTGCTTGGTTGGCCAAAAAGGGCGTATGCGTTTTTTCCTGAATATATTCAGGAAAAAACGCATACGCCCTTCTTGGCCAAGTGCATCATTGTGGACGTTCTGCCTCTTTTCCTATGCTTTCAATGCAATTCCAGTCTACCTCTTGAAATCGGTTTCCTGCAATTCTGCCCCGCTTTCAAGTCCTCTTGGCAGCCTTACTTCAGTCTATTTTTGGACGATAGCTGTCATTTATAACTCTGCAGGTTTGTGAATTACAGTGCCCCTGAGCTCCTTTCTTCAACTCGCTTTCTTGTGACCTGGCCGCAACACCGCAGGATGGCTTCAGGCCCTAATCTGGTTCCGGCACGGAACGCTGAGCCTTTGGTTATTTCCTCTTCCTGGTGGGAAATGAGAGTTAAATTTGCCCGTCCAGACACCTCCAGCTAGTCTCTCATTGGTTCTTGCTATTCCTGTTCATCTTCCGCAGAAATTGCAAACTGGGCCAAACAGGAGGTTAAAGGCGCTGACTCTCCAAGTGGGGAGAGTGTTAGTAAAGCGTCTGGAATGTTGCACCCGAGTACCAGGGGAGGAAAACTGAGACATATTTGAACACGTCTCCCGTTCACATGGTTGATCATACTTGGGTTCCACATGCATGTTTTAGCTGAAGGAAGAATACCTTAAACCTGGAGAGTTGAGACCCGTGTAATGGGTACCATGCAATATGACTTCAAAGGGTCTTCATTTGCTCACCGAACCTCTCCAATCCTATCACTGCTGCGTTTATGCCCCTGTACACATGCTTGATTCTCTTTCGGAGACATAGCAATCCATAGGTTTTAAGATACTTACTAGTCAGGTACATTCTTAGGCGTTTAATATGCGGTGTTGAGTCCATTTCGTTGAGCAAGGAGTAGCTCTTGTCTATTCCATATTTGACTTAAGGAACTTTATCTGTGCTCATTTCAATCTCTGGTTTTATGCAGCACCCCAACTCACCTTTACCCTTAAGCAAGCATAAGTTGGTTTTCTAAATTTGAGACCCTGTTCTGTTCTGTAATTCAGTTCCTGTGTAGCCAAGTTTACATTCCGTGTATTACTGATATCTTATGATGTTTCTTTTTCTGTGTGACTTACTTCAGTTAGAATCATCATACCTGAATCCACTCATTGTGCTGCTAAGGGCCTGATGACACAGATTTCATTGCTGAGTGATATTGCTTTGTAAGTAAATACCACAACTTCTTTATCCATTTTTCACTTTCTGCGATGTTGAACTTGTACTGTAAACGAGGTTCTTGTAAACAGAGCCGTTCCAAACTTTGGGGTGGCTGTGTCTTTTTGATTTTAATTTCCCTAAGCTATAGGACCATAAGTGGAAGTGCCCTAGGTTCTGTTGCTTTGTTTTTTAGATGTTTCAGGAAACACCATACACTTCTCCCGAGTGGTTGTTGGCAATTTACATCCCGCCCATCAGCATAACAAGGCTCCCAGTTCTCCATGGCCTGTCCTGCCTTTCTGGATTTTACACTTTTTTCAGATGGCCCTTTTGACCGGGGGGAAGTGAGACTTCATTGTAGTGCAGATTTCCTTTGCAAGCTTGCTTGGTTGGCCAAAAAGGGCGTATGCGTTTTTTCCTGAATATATTCAGGACAAAACGCATACGCCCTTTTTGGTAAAGTGCATCATTGTGGACGTTCTGCCTCTTTTCCTATGCTTTCAATGCAATTCCAGTCTACCTCCTGAAATCGGTTTCCTGCAATTCTGCCCCGCTTTCAAGTCCTCTTGGCAGCCTTACTTCAGTCTATTTTTGGACGATAGCTGTCATTTATAACTCTGCAGGTTTGTGAATTACAGTGCCCCTGAGCTGCTTTGTTCAACTCGCTTTCTTGTGACCTGGCCGCAACACCGCAGGATGGCTTCAGGCCCTAATCTGGTTCCGGCACGGCACGCTGAGCCTTTGGTTAATTCCTCTTCCTGGTGGGAAATGAGAGTGAAATTTGCCCGTCCAGACACCTCCAGCTAGCCTCTCATTGGTTCTCGCTATTCCTGTTCATCTTCCGCAGAAATTGCAAACTGGGCTAAACAGGAGGTTAAAGGCGCTGACTCTCCAAGTGGGGAGAGTGTTAGTAAAGCGTCTGGAATGTTGCACCCGAGTACCAGGGGAGGAAAACTGAGACATATTTGAACACCTTTCCCATTCACATGGTTGATCATACTTGGGTTCCACATGCATGTTTTAGCTGAAGGAAGAATACCTTAAACCTGGGTAGTTGAAACCCGTGGAATGGGTACCATGCAATATGACTTCAAAGGGTCTTCATTTGCTCACCGAACCTCTCCAATCCTATCACTGCTACGTTTATGCCCCTGTACACATGCTTGATTCTCTTTCGGAGACATAGCAATTCTTAGGTTTTAAGATACTTACAAGTCAGGTACATTCTTAGGCGTTTAATATGCGGTGTTGAGTCCATTTCGTTGAGCAAGGAGTAGCTCTTGTCTATTCCATATTTGGCTTAAGGAACTTTATCTGTGCTCATTTCAATCTCTGGTTTTATGCAGCACCCCAACTCACCTTTACCCTTAAGCAAGCATAAGTTGTTTTTCTAAATTTGAGACCCTGTTCTGTTCTGTAATTCAGTTCCTGTGTAGCCAAGTTTCCATTCCGTGTATTACTGATATCTTATGATGTTTCTTTTTTTGTGTGACTTATTTCAGTTAGAATCATCATACCTGAATCCACTCATTGTGCTGCTAAGGGCCTGATGACATAGATTTCATTGCTGAATGATATTGCTTTGTAAGTGAATACCACAACTTCTTTATCCATTTTTCACTTTCTGCGATGTTGAACTTGTACTGTAAACGAGGTTCTTGTAAACAGAGCCGTTCCAAACTTTGGGGTGGCTGTGTCTTTTTGATTTTAATTTCCCTAAGCTATAGGACCATAAGTGGAAGTGCCCTAGGCTCTGTTGCTTTGTTTTTTAGATGTTTCAGGAAACACCATACACTTCTCCCGAGTGTCTGTTGGCAATTTACATCCCGCCCATCAGCATAACAAGGCTCCCAGTTCTCCATGGCCTGTCCTGCCTTTCTGGATTTTACACTTTTTTCAGATGGCCCTTTTGACCGGGGGGAAGTGAGACTTCATTGTAGTGCAGATTTCCTTTGCAAGCTTGCTTGGTTGGCCAAAAAGGGCGTATGCGTTTTTTCCTGAATATATTCAGGAAAAAACGCATACGCCCTTTTTGGCCAAGTGCATCATTGTGGACGTTCTGCCTCTTTTCCTATGCTTTCAATGCAATTCCAGTCTACCTCCTGAAATCGGTTTCCTGCAATTCTGCCCCGCTTTCAAGTCCTCTTGGCAGCCTTACTTCAGTCTATTTTTGGACGATAGCTGTCATTTATAACTCTGCAGGTTTGTGAATTACAGTGCCCCTGAGCTCCTTTCTTCAACTCGCTTTCTTGTGACCTGGCCGCAACACCGCAGGATGGCTTCAGGCCCTAATCTGGTTACGGCCCGGTATGCTGAGCCTTTGGTTAATTCCTCTTCCTAGTGGGAAATGAGAGTTAAATTTGCCCGTTCAGACACCTCCAGCTAGTCTCTCATTGGTTCTCGCTATTCCTGTTCATCTTCCGCAGAAATTGCAAACTGGGCCAAACAGGAGGTTAAAGGGACTGACTCTCCAAGTCGGGAGAGTGTTAGTAAAGCGTCTGGAATGTTGCACCCGAGTACCAGGGGAGGAAAACTGAGACATATTTGAACACGTCTCCCGTTCACATGGTTGATCATACTTGGGTTCCACATGCATGTTTTAGCTGAAGGAAGAATACCTTAAACCTGTAGAGTTGAGACCCGTGGAATGGGTACCATGCAATATGACTTCAAAGGGTCTTCATTTGCTCACCGAACCTCTCCAATCCTATCACTGCTGCGTTTATGCCCCTGTACACATGCTTGATTCTCTTTTGGAGACCTAGCAATCCATAGGTTTTAAGATACTTACTAGTCAGGTACATTATTAGGCGTTTCATATGGGGTGATGAGTCCATTTCGTTGAGCAAGGAGTAGCTCTTGTCTATTCCATATTTGGCTTAAGGAACTTTATCTGTGCTCATTTCAATCTCTGGTTTTATGCAGCACCCCAACTCACCTTTACCCTTAAGCAAGCATAAGTTGGTTTTCTAAATTTGAGACCCTGTTCTGTTCTGTAATTCAGTTCCTGTGTAGCCAAGTTTCCATTCCGTGTATTACTGATATCTTATGATGTTTCCTTTTCTGTGTGACTTATTTCAGTTAGAATCATCATACCTGAATCCACTCATTGTGCTGCTAAGGGCCTGATGACATAGATTTCATTGCTAAGTGATATTGCTTTGTAAGTGAATACCACAACTTCTTTATCCATTTTTCACTTTCTGCGATGTTGAACTTGTACTGTAAACGAGGTTCTTGTAAACAGAGCCGTTCCAAACTTTGGGGTGGCTGTGTCTTTTTGATTTTAATTTCCCTAAGCTATAGGACCATAAGTGGCAGTGCCCTAGGCTCTGTTGCTTTGTTTTTTAGATGTTTCAGGAAACACCATACACTTCTCCCGAGTGTCTGTTGGCAATTTACATCCCGCCCATCAGCATAACAAGGCTCCCAGTTCTCAATGGCCTGTTGCCTTTCTGGATTTTACACTTTTTTCAGATGGCCCTTTTGACCGGGGGGAAGTGAGACTTCATTGTAGTGCAGATTTCCTTTGCAAGCTTGCTTGGTTGGCCAAAAAGGGCGTATGCGTTTTTTCCTGAATATATTCAGGAAAAAACGCATACGCCCTTTTTGGCCAAGTGCATCATTGTGGACGTTCTGCCTCTTTTCCTATGCTTTCAATGCAATTCCAGTCTACCTCCTGAAATCGATTTCCTGCAATTCTGCCCCGCTTTCAAGTCCTCTTGGCAGCCTTACTTCAGTCTATTTTTGGACGATAGCTGTCATTTATAACTCTGCAGGTTTGTGAATTACAGTGCCCCTGAGCTCCTTTCTTCAACTTGCTTTCTTGTGACCTGGCCGCAACACCGCAGGATGGCTTCAGGCCCTAATCTGGTTCCGGCACGGCACGCTGAGCCTTTGGTTATTTCCTCTTCCTGGTGGGAAATGAGAGTTAAATTTGCCCGTCCAGACACCTCCAGCTAGTCTCTCATTGGTTCTCGCTATTCCTGTTCATCTTCCGCAGAAATTGCAAACTGGGCCAAACAGGAGGTTAAAGGCGCTGACTCTCCAAGTGGGGAGAGTGTTAGTAAAGCGTCTGGAATGTTGCACCCGAGTACCAGGGGAGGAAAACTGAGACATATTTGAACACGTCTCCCGATCACATGGTTGATCATACTCTAGGTTCCACATGCATGTTTTAGCTGAAGGAAGAATACCTTAAACATGGGTAGTTGAAACCCGTGGAATGGGTACCATGCAATATGACTTCAAAGGGTCTTCATTTGCTCACCGAACCTCTCCAATCCTATCACTGCTGCGTTTATGCCCCTGTACACATGCTTGATTCTCTTTTGGAGACATAGCAATCCATAGGTTTTAAGATACTTACTACTCAGGTACATTCTTAGGCGTTTAATATGCGGTGTTGACTCCATTTCGTTGAGCAAGGAGTAGCTCTTGTCTATTCCATATTTGGCTTAAGGAACTTTATCTGTGCTCATTTCAATCTCTGGTTTTATGTAGCACCCCAACTCACCTTTACCCTTAA